>NC_068448.1:55424373-55711873 GCF_023373465.1 Oncorhynchus keta | reverse complement strand
TAGCAGAACTTCTGGAGACGAGGTCACAATAACCCAACCCTCACTACTTCCCTAATCAGGCTGCCATTTTGCTAGCCAACTTTCTAACTAACCCCTGCCCAGTCCCTCACATTCTATTTGGAGTGCTGCCATAGACTTCCTACGACCTACACCACAGCATCAGGTGCATGGCGATGATGTTGATGGTGGCGACTCATCTCTTGCCCAACAGTGGTCCCCAAGACGTTTGGGCGGTTGGCGTGAGAGCCAAATGGCAGGATTTTGACATGGGCTTCAGTGTGTGGGTGTGTGGGTGGGTGGGTGTGTGTGTGTGTGCGTAAGTGTGTGTTGCTGGCCGACCATCCCATCTCTTCCAGGGTTTTGACATGGGCTACAGTCGCCCAGAGTAGCACAGACTGACACTGGGTCCGTCGCCCCGACTGGCATGGAAATAGACCCAGCCATCTGGTGGTGGTGGTGGTGGTGGCCCCGGAGCAGCTGCCAGTCACTGGGTCTCAGCCGTCTCAGATGCATGCCCGTCTCAGTCCTGACGTCCATGCCTGCCTGCAAGACATGGTTCTCCACTGGGACCTTCAGATCATCGGAGAGTCCAACAAACACACAGGTATATGTACAGGCACAAACACACCCACGAGCATGCATTTATACACACACACACACACACACACACACACACACACACACACACACACACACACAGTTATCTCCTACCCATGACCAGACCATTGAGAGGCTACACATTCTTTCTGTGTTCAGTTCAGTCACTTCACATGTAGCTGGCTGCCTGGTCACTTTGCTGTTCACAAAGACAAATGTTGGTTTGCAGGCATGAATAGATGTGTATACACGGCCTCGTCAATCCTTTCCCTGTCAATCAATGTTCCTCTGAAAGCACGTCGGTCGAGGCGAGGCGAGGCACTGAGTTAGATGGAGGCGACGATTTGACTGATGGCATTTCAGTGTACATTAACAGCTTTAGTTGCCTTTCGATAAACCACATCAATATGGCTGCTGCCTTGCCTTCTTCATACGGACAGACAGAGAGCTTTACCAGGCTATTCGTTTGTCTTTCATCACATTATGTCAAAACGTCAGCCGCAGCGAGAGGCTGTTATTTGTTAGTTGGCGTCAGACAGAGGCATAATCTGTCCCCATCTAAACCTCTTCTGATGATACCAAACACACATAGCCTATAAACACCTAGCACGACTAGTTCTGCAGATTGTAGAGTGTTATATTGCAAAGCGTATTTTAGACTAACAGCAATACTTGCCGTATCTTGGATTCGGATACGCCAGTGACACTGACATTATTTTTCACTGTGAAGTTACACCACAATGATTCATTATTGTCAACGCATCACTTACTTGGTGGTGCTAGTTTGAGAGGGACTGGTATATGGGATAGCCTTGAAGCTCCAGTCATCACTACAGCACTACAGCAGCCTAACTATCTAAATACAAACATCAAATGAGATCGTGTGCGGGTCCTAAATGGCAACCTATTCCCTACATAGTGCACTGCATTTGAGCCCAGCCCAGTGGGCCCTTGTCAAGAGTAGTGCAATATATAGGAAATAGGCTGCCATTTGGGATGGACACTAAACCCCATCCTCAGTAGTTTATTTCGGGGGGTGTGGCACCGCTGACAAGGAAGACTAATGTTGTTTTGGGGATGTAAATGCTGGAGTTGTTTAAGAGGTGAGTGGGAAGACATCATGATGAATGGTGTGGTGGTGGAGTACAGCATCCCTCACACACACACACACACACACACACACACACACACACACACACACACACACACACACACACACACACACACACACACACACACACACACACACACACACACACACACACACACACACACACACACACACACACACACACACACACACACACACAAGTTTCAAAGCAATGCTAAGACAGCAGCATATTCTGAAACCACATCAGCAGGCGTTCCATTCCCCTCCAACACACTAAATAGAACCAGAGGACTATTTCTACTGATCTGGGGCCATATTCACAGTGTCTCAGAGTAAAAGTGCGGACCAAGGACAGTTTTGCCTTTAAGATGATAATTACACGGACAGGGTGGGACCTGATCCTAGATCAGCACTCCTACTCTGAGAACGATCACGATCTGGATCCTATTACATCAGTGGTTGGTTAATGCCATCCTTTCCCAGCTATGACTAACTAGTCTAAGGGTGACTCACTCGCTGAGACTATTGGGTCGCGTTACTGTAGAAGATTGACACCTCTACCCTTTGCATCTCAGAAACTCCAAAACAAGCTGAAAGGCTTTTCGATGGTAGATGTCTTGATACCAACTTACCCAGCCTATCAGCCGTTTCAGCCAGATGGCAACATTTGGGCGCTTCCGATAAACATTACAGGGTTCGGTCCACATGGTTGTGGTTGGTAACCAATATAGAGTGGGTTGAATTCTGGTGAGCGCATCATCACGAGTAAGGGTGTTGACAAACAAAGAACCACCTCTCTGTGTACCTCAAACAGCTGGTAAGGAGGATGGAGCGTCCACAGTCATATCCCTTTTATCAGAGCTGCAGCAACTCCCTAACACACACACATGCACACAAACACCCAGGCCACCACCGAGTACAACAATTAGAGACCTGGCGGCAAGAGACAGATACAAACCGCTCCACTCCCTCCACTCTTTATCATCTTCATTTTTCTGCTCCATTAAACACTTCCTGTATCATTCCTCCTCTCTGAAGATAAAGAGAAAAACAGAACACACAAAGATAAATGTCACAAGACCCATGCTTCCCTCCCTCTCTCTCTCTCTCTCTCTCTCTCTCTCTCTCTCTCTATCTATGCATCCATCTCTCTCTCTCTCTCTCTCTCTCTCTCTCTCTCTCTCTCTCTCTCTCTCTCTCTCTCTATCCATCTCTTTAACTCTCTGTCTCTCTCTCTATCCCTCTCTCTCTCTTTATCGCTCCCTCTCCCTCTTTATTACTATCTATCTATCTATCTATCTATCTATCTATCTATCTATCTATCTATCTATCTCTATCTCTCTCTCCTCTCTCTCTCTGTCTCTCTCTCTCTCTCTCTCTCTCTCTCTCTCTCTCTCTCTCTCTCTCTCTCTCTCTCTCTCTCTCTCTCTCTATCTGTCTCTCTTCCTCTCTCTCTCTCTCCCTCTCTCCCTCCCTCTCCATCTCTCCCTCTCTCTTTGTCTCTCTCTCTCTCTCTCTCTCTCTCTCTCTCTCTCTCTCTCTCTCTCTCTCTCTCTCTCTCTCTCTCTCTCTCTCTCTCTCTCTCAATTAAAATCAATTTAAGGGCTGTATTGACATGGGAAACACATGTTAACATTGCCAAAGCAAGTCAAGTAGATAATAAACAAGAGTGAAATAAACAATAAAAATGTACAGTAAACATTCCATCCACAAAGGTTCCAAAATAATAAAGACACTTCAAATGTCATATTATGTGCAAATAGTTCAAATACAAGAAGGAAAATAAATCAGCATAAATATGGGTTGAATTTACAATGTTCTTCACTGGCTGCCCTTTTCGTGTGGCAACAGGTCACAAATATTGCTACTGTGATGGCACACTGTGGTATTTCACCCAATAGATATTGCGTTTGTTTTCAAATTCTTTGTGGGTCTGTGTAATCTGAGGGAAATATGTGTCTCAAATATGGTCATCCATTTGGTAGGAGGTTAGGAAGTGCAGACAGTGTGCACATGTTGTAGGCAGTGTGCACATAGTCTGTCTTCTGTTGAGAGCCAGGTCTGCCTACGGCAGCCTTTCTCAATAGTAAGGCTATGCTCACTGAGTCTAGGGTCTGTTTGTGTTTGTGAACAGAGCCCCACGACCAGCTTGCTTAGGGGACTCCTCTCCAGGTTCATCTCTCTGTAGGTGATGACTTTCTCTCTTGCTCTTTCTCTTTCTCTCTCTCTCTCTCTCTCTCTCTCTCTCTCTCTCTCTCTCTCTCTCGTCTCTCTTTCTCTCTCTCCCTCTCTCACTCTCTCTCTGTGATGACTTTCTCTCTCTCTCTCTCTCTCTCTCTGTCGCTCTCTCTCTCTCTCTGTCTCTCTCTGTCTCTCTCTCTCTCTCTCTCTCTGTCTCTCTCTCTCTCTCTCTCTCTCTCTCTCTCTCTCTCTCTCTCTCTCTCTCTCTCTCTCTCTCTCTCTCTCTCTCTCTCTCTCTCTCTGTCTCTCTCTCTCTCTCTCTGTTGCTCTCTCTCTCGCTGTCTCTCTCTCTCTCTCGCTGTCTCTCTCTGTCTCTCTCTCTCTCTCTCTCTCTGTCTCTCTCTCTCACTCACTCTGTACATTTGTTACTATTTGCTAGCATCGCAGTGGAAAGCCATAATGGAGATGCACAGGGAAGATACAGCTAGCACGCACGAGACAAGTTTATTCTGAAGGAGGCACACCACTCAAATAATCACACCGGAGGAGATGCTTGTTCTAGCCCCTCAATCTTTCCAGGAATGGAGCCGTCATACATTTTTGAAGATGTTTGTGTCATCGAGTGGATGCTCCTCTTTGAGGGATGAGAAATAGGATGAGTAATTTACAGACTTTGATGTGGGATTAAAAAAAAAATGCAATCATCACTTCAGGAAAGTAAGTGGCTGTTACAAAAATGCTATAGCTGTTTTATCACTCGAAGGGCAACTTTGCCATAATTCCAGAGAAACAAACTACAAAGTGATGCAAGCCGAATGCTTTATACCCAGACCCTATTTTGTAATACTATCTTCTCCTCTTGTTTTAAAAGATGAAAAATAAGTTAAGAGGACTGGCCACCCCTAAGAGCCTGATCCCTCTCTAGGTTTCTTCCGAGGTTCCTGCCTTTCTAGGGAGTTTTTCCTAGCCGCCATGCTTCTACACCTGCATTGCTTAGCATCTGAGGGTTTTAGGCTGGGTGTCCTGTATGGCTTCATAAATACATTTGATTGATTGAGTTCCGTAACGTTTCACCAGCAGGTGACTCAACATAAAGCGCCGCAACGGCCAGGAGTTTCCTTGCAGTTAGGGAACAATCTGGAATGATTTATTGTTATTTGTAAGCAACCTTTGAACACTATTGCTTTTAGATTTTTAAGGAAATTAACAGTATGGTGGTTTGCTAGCAATCAATCAAATATGTTGTTTATAACGGGAGGGTGTTCTATCACTTGGCCTCCATCCCAAATGCCATGATATTCCCTTTATAGTGCACAACTTTTGACCAGGGCCTATAGAGCTATGGTCAAAATGTGCACACTGTGTAGGGAATAGGGTGCCCTTTGGGACCCTTCCGCAGCGTGTGTATCACGTTGAAGGTCAAGTTGCTATCTTATCAGGAGGTGGTTTGTGTGTGCATTCAGGGAACTTATTAAATACCGGGACGTCTTAATTAAAAGTGGGTTCACACAAAATGTCCGTAGAAGCTGAACACAGATAGCCGGCGTTCTCAGGGTGTCACGAATCCCGTTTCCTGAGTCTGTTTTTTGCCTGTGTTCAGTCCTGGAGTGTTTTTTTCCGGCGTCCTGGAACGCACCCTGTCTGGTTGCCGGGCAATGTAGCCAGTTGGGAGTTCTGATTACCCGCACCTGTATCCCATCAGCTATCTGCACACCTGGTCCTGATCATCATCTCTCCTCTTCATAAGCCCGGACCTGACATCCATTCCCTGCCGGATCGTTAGCCATGAACAGTATGTTGTGCCATAGTATCAGCCTCAAGTTGGATAGAATTTGTTTTGTTGTTTTTTTTACGTATTGCTTGCCTTAAACTTACCTCCGTTTGTTCTGTCTTCAGTTACTCACCCGGATCATTTACCCCATGCCCGCCTGGTCGGAGGAGGATTCCGCTACCCCATTGGATCCACCTATTTACTCCCATCAACTCACCACTGCTGCCTGCTACGCCACCTGGATATATCTACCCATTCACATTCACTTGTAAATAAATACTCACCTTCTTCCTACTCTCCTTGTCCTGGTCTGCTTCTGGGTTCGATTTTGAAAGAACGTGACACAGGGTATGCAATCATTCGTTCAGTGGGTGACTCAGGACATTTGAAAGAACACACCTAGCTGCATACTCTTCCATCCTCTAAACTCTAACCTTGGTGTGAGAGAGAGAACCCTTGGAAAATGAATTCATTGTTCATTGCTTGGATTTCACTTTCACCCAGGAAGTAGGATGAGGGACCTGTAGGTGACTAGTCTTTTCCCCATCTCTTCTATTTGAATCAATAGCCCTAACTGATGAGTAGGATTGTGGCTAATGTCCTTCATATGTCTTGTGTAATAGGGGTGTCCGAGGGTAGCCCCTTTAAGACTGCTTTGAGAGTTGGTGGCGCATTACTCAGGAGCGAGCCCAAAAGCCTGGGTGAAAGCGCGCTGTCAGAGTTGCCCCTCTGAGGTTCCCATCACAAAGGGGCGACAGGTGAGGAATGGAATGGGTGAGGAATACCACCAAAGTGACACCATAGACTCACAGGTGCATAGTGCACCACATAGTGGGTTCTCTAACCATCCCAATGGAAACAACATCCCTTGCCTTCGCACTGCCATACCATGTTTACATGGTCTCATGCTTAAAGTAGATGTTAGGTATGATGGATTTATTTTTCCCATCTAGGTGTGGTTCATAAGTCACATTGCTGTGAATAGAAAATCTAAATGCCTAGTGTAGATGCAATAGTAGATATTAGAAATACAAGGGAGTGAGATTCTTGTCACTGACATATGGTTCTCCTGGAGATGTAGAAAACTGTGAATTACTGCAAGTTGCTGACCAATGACCCAATACCTCATCCGCTTCATTATGGCTCCTCTCTCCCTACGCACATGTGTAATGCCACGTACATATCTTACATTTTTAGCTACACTGAACAAAGATATAAACACAACCTGTAAAGTGTTGGTCCAGTGTTGGTCATGAGCTGAAATAAAAGATCCCAGAAATGTTCCATACGCACAAAAATCGTATTATTATCAAACGTTGGGTACACATTTGTTTACATTCCTGTTTAAGAGCATTTGGCCTTTTCCAAGATAATCCATCCACCTGACAGGTGTGGCATATCAAACAGCTGATAAAACAGCATGCTCATTATACAAGTGCACCTTGTGCTGGGGACAATAAAAGGCCACTCTAAAATGTGCAGTTATGTCACACAACACAATGCCACAGACGCCTCAAGTTTTGAGGGAGTGCACAGTTGGCAAGCTGACTACAGGAATGTCTACCAGAGCTCTTGCCAGAGAATTAAATGTTAATTTCTCTACCATACGCTGCCTCCAATGTTGTTTTAGAGAATTTGTGAGTAAGTCCAACCAGCCTCACAACCGCAGACCAAGTGTAACCACGCCAGCCCAGGATCATCTGAGACAAGGCACCCAGACAGCTGATGAGACTGTAGGTTTGCACAACCGAATAATTTCTGCAAAAACTGTCAGAAACCGTCTCAGGGAAGCTCATCTGCGTGCTCGTCGTCCGAGTCTTGACCTGACTGCAGTTCGGTGTGTTAACCAACTTCAGTAAGAAAATGCTCACCATCTATGGCCACTGGCACGCTGAAGAAGTGTGCTCTTCACTGATGAATCCCAGTTTCAACTGTACCACAGATGGCAGACAGTGTGTACGGCGTTGTGTGGGCGAGTGGTTTGCTGATGTCTTGTGAACAGAGTGCCCCATGGTAGCGGTTATGGTATCGGCAGGCATAAGCAACGAACACAATTGCATTTTATCAATGGCAATTTGAATGCACAGAGATACCGGGACGAGATCCTGAGGCACATTGTCGTGCCATTCATCTGCCGCCATCACCTCATGTTTCAGCATGATAATGCACGGCCCCATGTCGCAAGGATCTGTACATAATTCCCGGAAGCTGATAATGTCCCAGTTCTTCCATGGTCTGCATACTCAAAAGAAATGTCACCCATTGAGCATGTTTGGGATGTTAGGGATGCTCTGGGCGTGTATGACAGCGTGTTCCAGTTGCCGTCAATATCCAGAAACTTTGCACAGCCATTGAAAAAGATAGGGACAACCTTCTACAGGCCACAATCAACAGCCTGATCAACTCTATGTGAAGGAGATCCGTCTGTATGAGAAAAATGATGGTCACACCAGATACTGACAGATTTTCTGATCCACGCCCCTACCTTTTTTTAAGGTGTCTGTGACCAACAGATGCATATCTGTCTTCGCAGTCATGTGAAATCCATAGATTTAGAAGGGCACAAGGCGAGACCCAGATGCAGACACAGGAGGCAGATGGTTGGAGTCCTTTTCAGTGTATTTATAATCTAAAAGGAGTAGGCAAGAGAATGGTCGTGGACAGGAAAAACGTCAAAACCAGATTCTGAGTCCAAGAGGTAAAGAATGTCAGGGCAGGCAGAAGGGTCAGGCAGTTCGGGAGTCCAGAAAAAAACAGGCAAGGGTCAAAACCGGGAGGACTAGAAAAAGAGAATAGAAAACAGGAGCACGGGAAAAACACGCTGGTTGACTTGAAAACATACAAGACGAACTGGCCCAGAGAGACAGGAAACACAGGGATAAATACACTGGGGAAAATAAGCGACACCTGGATGGGGGTGGAGACAAATACAAGGACAGGTGAAACAGATCAGGGCGTGACAAGATTAGGGCCTAATGAATTTATTTCAATTGACGGATTTCCTTATATGAACTGTAACTCAGTAAAATCGTTGAAATTGTTGCACGTTGCGTTTCTATATTGTGTCTGTGTAATACCATCCACATGAGCAACAGAAAATGGGGAGGTAGAGTAGTTGTACAGTGTGACCAGATAATGAACACCGAAGCAAGATAGGATTGGGGTAATGCATGTGGGTCACTCTCTATAACACCTACGGCTACAAATATGACAAGAAATTCGCCAGACATTGATGTTGTATACAGTAAGTGTTGTTGGTTGGTTGTTATGCAACCCCCAGACATGCCACTGCTCTTTGTATCACACTGAAAGCCAAGGCAAGTATGAAGCGAAGCCAACCCTATTCTCCTCCCCAGATTGTTGAAAACGCTAAACAACAATGAAAGCAAATCAACGGCAGATTTGTTAGTCCCTCCTTGAGTGTTTCATTGTAGACGCAATGAAATCAGTGACGAGCGAGGAATCAGTAAAGCGCTGTCTCAAAATATTCCTGAGTGGGTGCTGCTTCAAATATTTCCCATATAGTGTTCTACTTTTGATCAGAGCTCTATGGGCCCTGTACAAAAGTAGTGCACTCCATAGGGAATAGCGTGCCATTTGAGATGATAACAAACAGAAACTGAGTGAGTCCCAAATGGCACCCTAAACCCTTATGCATCCCAAATGGCATCTTATTCCCTATGTCGTGCATTACTTTTGACCAAGTAGGGTACTATGTAGGGAATAGGGTGCCATTTGGGACACACCCTCTGCAATCAGCCTAAAATACGAAGGCTTCTCAACAATTGAATCTTTGCTCACATTTCAAATCTCATCACCTGGCGTTATGAAATGAGATAGGACTCCTTTACAATCAGATAAATATGAATCAAGAACAGAAGTAATTGTTGGCCTACAGAATGAGGCGATTTTAATCACGATATAGTAACACATTCCAAAAAATCTTCTAAACACTACAAACATTCTCTGGTTTTTGGAGCAATTGTGTGAATGTATTTTTTTTATTTTAATTCACACCTAATAAAGTACAAATACTCTTTTAGAATGATAAATGGTGGGATAATTGGAAAGAATGACACTTACGGTATGATTATTGATGCAGGAAAAACTTTTTTGGCCCTTTTTTCTAGTTAGGCCTAGATATTCGCACAGGTTGTCAGATGAAACAAGGTATTCGCAGATTTCTTTAGAGTTTAGATAAAACAACCCAAGACCTCTTAGTCTAAATTCATGCTGACGAGCATACATTTTATGATACGTTTCAAGATGTTTTATGAGATAATTTAAAAAACCACTGATGTGATGACTAATGAGCGGCCCTCCACATTGGCCCTGGTTAATTACAGAATCCAGAGGACAGCTCCACTGCTGTAAAAATAGAAAGTCTCAAAACACCATGATTGTGTAATGAAACCATGAAAAGTAATGCATCTCATCTGACATCTGGTGTTTGGAGGGTGTTTGAATGTAAAACCCTATGGACATGTTTTAATGCTCACAATGTGTTTTAAAACAGAAATGAAGTACTCTAAAACACCCAAAGAGGTTCTTTAACCTTAATATTGGTTTTTAAGAGAGTTTTGTGAAAATACTTTTTGGGGGTTTCAGTGCATGTAAAAGGCAGCATCAAAACACAAACTATCTCTCATACAATCAATGGTTTAGAAATACAAATGGTTTATAGCCTAAATATAGATAGATTATGAGGGCCTACGGAGAACATATTTTTCCACCTTTATTTTTCAATGCTTTATTTAGACAGATTAGTAACAGGAGTGGCATTACAGTGATACATTTCGTCTGAAATTGTACTTACTCAACCACACAGCTACACTGTAAGACATTATTCTGGGGTTAATTGAAATTGACACATAAAAAAATATATATATATATATACTAAAAATGAATGCAAGCTTTGCAAATCCCGTTGTGTAGCGATAACGCACCTGGCTTAGACACGTCACCCGTCTCCCCACCGAAGACCGGGGTTAAATTCCCTGCTCCAGCCCTTCCATCTGTTTCTCTTTACCTATCTGTGTCCCCTCTGTCATTTCAGACCTGTCTCAATCAAGTGTCAAAATACCCCCCAAATAACTTTAAAATGATGTATTCAAGTCGTTTCAATGATTTGATCATTTCATTTGGCCAAAATAATGTACAAAATAAATACAACTTAATATGTTGCTCAAAATGTAAGTATCTTGAGGATAACGACGAGTGATTGAACTTGTTGGAAGTCTTTGGTTTTAATCACCTTGCATTTTCTATCTGGCCACTTGACTCTGCTATTTGAGGCTATTTGACGCTATTTGAGGCTTGTGGGTAATTAAAAAATGTTTGACTTTATGATTCTTTCACACAATGTTGTATGCATGTTTGAAGAAAGAAAAGTATAGTTATATATTAGTATTAAGCTTGTGGTGCCATGAGGTGTAATGGATCACGGTGTACAGATTTTGCCCATGCCTGTTTTCAAGTTTCACAATGTAAAAAGCATGTGCAGAATCCTCCATTTTTGCAGGTCAACCTCCAGGTAGTGATGGTGGTTTGAACACTGCACATGACAATGCATGCCAATGTGGCAAATGATCAAGTACATAAAACAATGTTTAGCATCAAGACACTTCAGACGAAGGGATCTAATTCTGAACTAGACAGGATTCAAAACACTGTAATGGTGTTCAGAAGCATTAGAGAGAGGATATGACACCAAAACGGAAGGTATCTAATTCTGCCCTTAGCTGAACGTAGTGTTTTCAACCTCTTCCGGTAGGGCTCCCAGTCCCTGGCAAGGTGTTGCACAACCCTTGATTAAGTGGTGTTACAACACACGGCGTCATATTTCAAAACATCTCAGGATGATGTGTTTCAATACTCCGGCAACGTTTAGGTTTTGTTTCCATCAAGTTGGTGGCAGCTCAGTTGCCACTAGTTTTTGTTACAAAGCACTTCACTTTAACACCATAGCACAATGTCATAGTTTGACCTCTCGGAAGTTCAGGGCTTCACACTCAGGGTGAAAGTTTAATCTAGTGTGGTGTAGTGCAATGCCCTCAACCTCCCAACCCTATGCTCACTCTCTGCTTGCCCTCTGGGTTGAGTTACATGTAACACCCCTCTACACACACAGACACACAAACACACACACACTTCCCCCCTCAGTCCTAGAGCCCTGGGTTGGCGGCAGTGTGACATTCTTGCAGCGTGTGATGGCTGTGCAGGGTTGTGGACCATTAACATGGAACAAAAGCAGACCACAATGGAGTAGAGGAAGAGTGGAAGGGGGGGAATGTGGAGTGGAGGAGAGGAGCTGTGGAGGAGCATCGTGGAGAGGAGGCAAGTACATTTTAATGACTCACTGTGTGTGTGTGTGTGTGTGTGTGTGTGTGTGTGTGTGTGTGTGTGTGTGTGTGTGTGTGTGTGTGTGTGTGTGTGTGTGTGTGTGTGTGTGTGTGTGTGTGTGTGTGTGTGTGTGTGTGTGTGTGTGTGTGTGTGTGTGTGTGTGTGTGTGCGTGTGTGTGTGTGTGTGCGTGCGCATGTGCGTGTGTTCGTTCCTTCACTCACCCACTCACTCAAAGCTGTGGTACAAAAACTCTAAACTGCCATTGGTAATAAGATGCACATGAAAGATACCAGACAATTTGAATAAATTCGAGGGAGAGGGGCTCGAAAAATGTTGATAATCTGTAAAGCCACGATCACAACTCTTGCTTAACGGCACAACACAGTAATCTGGTCCTACAGGGTAGATAGAAATGATCTTCCTCGGAATGAAAGAGAGAAGGGGTGAATGTTGTGAGACCCTCTCTACAGCCCCATACTACAGACTGACTGTAACAGTCTGATAACAGTCTGATACAGAGAGAGAGAACGAGAGACAAGAAGAGAAAACTAATGATGAAGGCTATAGCATTTCAGACAAGGAGTAAAGAGGGACAGATAATGAAAATGAGAAAGGGAAAAGATAACTAGAAATTGAGGAGGGTTGAAGAAAAGAGAGAGAGAGAGAGAGAGAGAGAGAGAGAGAGAGAGAGAGAGAGAGAGAGAGAGAGAGAGAGAGAGAGAGAGAGAGAAAGCAATTGGGGGGAAGTGTGAAAGTGGGTTGCTCATAGACACTTGTAGGGAAGCTGGGTTGACAGATCTGTGCTGTAGCAGAGTTGTGCATTACATTACACACGCAAATGCTGTTTGAAAGCGATCACCACTGCCTCAAAGATTGATGATAGCCTTTTTTCCATCTCTGGCTGAACCACGCATCCCCATCCAAGCCATCTATATATTTCTTCAAAGGCATAATTGATGCCGGAGCAGACTCTGTGTTCTGGGTTATGGAGTGTGATGGCATTTTGACATAGACTGTGGACTTTCTCAGTGTGTGTGTGTGTGTGTGTGTGTGTGTGTGTGTGTGTGTGTGTGTGTGTGTGTGTGTGTGTGTGTGTGTGTGTGTGTGTGTGTGTGTGTGTGTGTGTGTGTGTGTGTGTGTGTGTGTGTGTGTGTGTGTGTGTGTGTGTGTGTGTTAGGGTGCACTGCGAGGTCACAGCAGCAGTTCCAGGGTGACAGAAATAGAGGAGAGGAAACTTCATTGTAGAAACTGAGTCAGTCACCAGTAATCATTCAGTCCGTGCATTCAGACGTTTTGCATATCGGGTGGAGGCAAGTAAAAATTATCTAATTAAACTGTACTTCTGCTGGAGTGCCAGGGGGCTGAGAAAGGGGGGTGCAGGAGAGAGACATGAGAAGAAGATAGTGAGAGAGAGAGAGAGAGAGAGAGAGAGAGGGGGGGTGCATGGGAGAGAGACATGAGAAGAAGATAGTGAGAGAGAGAGGGGGGTGAAGGGAGAGAGACATCAGAAGAAGATAGTGAGAGAGAGGGGGGGTGCGGGAGAGAGACATCAGGAGAAGATAGTGAGAGAGAGAGGGGGGGTGCGGGGCGGGAGAGACATCAGAAGAAGATAGTGAGAGAGAGAGGAGGGGGAGAGACATCAGAAGAAGATAGTGAGAGAGAGAGGGGGGGGGAGACATCAGAAGAAGATAGTGAGAGAGAGATGGGGGAGAGACATCAGAAGAAGATAGTGAGAGAGAGGGGGGTGCGGGAGAGAGACATCAGAAGAAGATAGTGAGAGAGAGAGGGGGGTGCGGAGAGAGACATCAGAAGAAGATAGTGAGAGAGAGGGGACATCAGAAGAAGATGCGGGAGAGAGACATCAGAAGAAGATAGTGAGAGAGAGAGAGGGGGGAGAGACATCAGAAGAAGATAGTGAGAGAGAGAGGGGGGAGACATCAGAAGAAGATAGTGAGAGAGAGAGAAGGATAGTGAGGGAGAGACATCAGAAGAAGATAGTGAGAGAGAGGGGGAGACATCAGAAGAAGATAGTGAGAGAGAGAGAGAGACATCAGAAGAAGATAGTGAGAGAGAGAGAGAGAAGAAGATAGTGAGAGAGAGAGGGGGGAGAGACATCAGAAGAAGATAGTGAGAGAGAGAGAGAGACATCAGAAGAAGATAGTGAGAGAGAGAGAGAGAGACATCAGAAGAAGATAGTGAGAGAGAGAGAGGGGGACATCAGAAGAAGATAGTGAGAGAGAGAGGGGGGAGAGAGACATCAGAAGAAGATAGTGAGAGAGAGAGAGAGAGACATCAGAAGAAGATAGTGAGAGAGAGAGAGAGAGAGACATCAGAAGAAGATAGAGAGAGAGAGAAGAGAGAGAGAGAGAAATACAACCCAGACATCAGAAGAAGATAGTGAGAGAGAGAGACATCAGAAGAAGATAGTGAGAGAGAGAGACATCAGAAGAAGATAGTGAGAGAGAGACATCAGAAGAAGATAGTGAGAGAGAGAGAGAGAGAAGATAGAGACATCAGAAGAAGATAGTGAGAGAGAGAGAGAGATAGTGAGAGAGAGAGAGAGACATCAGAAGAAGATAGTGAGAGAGAGAGAGAGAGAGAGAGAGACATCAGAAGAAGATAGTGAGAGAGAGAGAGAGACATCAGAGAGAGGAGAGAGAGGGGGAGAGAGAGAGAGACATCAGAAGAAGATAGTGAAGAGAGAGTGAGGGGGAGAGAAGAAGAGGAGAGAGAGAGAGACATCAGAAGAAGATAGGGGAGAGAGAGAGAGGGGGAGAGAGAGAGAGAGAGGGAGAGAGAGAGAGAGAGAGAGAGAGAGAGACATCAGAAGAAGATAGTGAGAGAGAGAGAGCGAGAGAGGGGGGGGGGACATCAGAAGAAGATAGTGAGAGAGAGAGAGAGCAATAGGAATGCAACCTGTTTCCAGTCAGTGTGAATTCCCATCTCCCGAGCCGTTTACAGGGGGATCACTTTGCTCTGTGCTTTACATGCAGGACTGGAGCAGCAGCATACTATAGATCAAAGTACAATGGCCCTGTGGACGCCTTAGTGTTCCCCTCTTATGTTCCCCTCTGTCTGATGGATGGGGAGTGTCACCAGCCACAATCCATAGCACCGCACAGGGGGTGTGCATGTGCGCGTGTGTATATGGCTGGGGTGATGTGTGTGTCTGTGTGAATCTGCGTGTGTCTGTGTGTGTCTGTGTGTGTCTGTGTGTGTCTGTGTGTATGGGGGCAGGGAAAGAAAAGGGGCCAAATTGACATGATTATTACATTGCCTTTGGGGTGTAATTGTCCGGCGTGCATGGCTGGGGCACACGGGAGAGCAGCTGGCAACCCCCCCCTCTATCTCTCTTTATTTCTCTCTCTCTCCACTCTCCCACTCTGGGTGATAAATCATTGGGCTAAATGTTCCAGGATGTTCGAGGGGATCAACACAGTCAAAGGGAGGGAGAGACTGGGTTTTCCAAACAAAGGCTACATTACATCTGCTGTGTCTTTAATTGGCAATAAAATAGTTGTTATTTAATACAGACTTGAAAATTGCAGCCCAACCAACTTAAATGGCACTGCCTTTTGCAATTAGACACAGTTTTCAATTGCACTTAAGGATATTAACACTCCTCTCCTCTCCTCCTCTCCTCTTGGGGTGGTCCATCCGTGGTATGTTGTGCTGACCGTGCCATTCTAATTGTGTCCTGGGGCATTTCTCAATGCGGCTCTGTTAACCATTAACCAGCCCCTGCATCGCGTGGAACTTGTTTAGAACCCGTTCATGAGGAGCCCAACGCTATCCATGGCCTTGTCAGGTCTCACAACCCATCCTCAAACACACACACCCAAGGACAAACGTGCGTGCACACATGCACACATGCACACACACAAATACCCTCTCAACCCTCCCTACACAGAAGCACTGTTTGGCCATGGTCATCAAGGCCAGGTGACTGATAAGCTGGGCGATGATAATTTGGAGCTTCATCTACTGGCCATTGTAAACACTGATAGTCTGTTAGTCACTTCGACAGGGTCCCAGTCCCAGGACCCCTCTGTTAGGGAAGGAAAGGTTATCATCTCCTGGCCTGCCTAAACTGGAATGCTAAAACTGGCCCTGGTCCAAACCATGTGAGTAGAAAAACCCAAAGTGACCTCTCTGTCTTAAAACCATTAAGGACACATTAAACGAGCTTCTAGATCAGAACAAATTATTCGTATTCTTTCTGAATAGTCTATTTGTGAAAATATTCTCAATAAAAATATTCATAAAAATTGCTCGTGGCCTCATAATGGTGGGTGTTGTTGCAGGGCGGCATATTATCCCCAGGGGAGGGGGGGTGGGGGGGGTGGAAGATGCATAGCTTTCTGGTCACCCCCAGTAATCACCACCCTCAGCCTCAAAAACAAAGAAAACATTTCATTCTGTCTGAACAGAGTGCCGGCAGTGTATCTGAACTGGCAGAGCTAACACACACAATCACATCTATTACAAAGCGTTTCATTATCCTAATATCTGTCGTTTATTAGGCCAATATAGGCCTTCATATATTGAGGAATGGTGCTGTGGTTCTATAAGTTGCTCAAGTCAGTTTTTCAGGACGCATGTTACGTTATTGGCGGTAGTGCTGTAGTCGTAGCTTCAGTTAGCTGTGTTAGCGTTACTCCATATTCATATTTCAGACATGTTTGTACTACCTCCCCGAGGTCCCTAAAATCCTCTCTGAATTCTATTGAAATAATACAGCAATATCGATAATATCTACTTGATTTATGCCCCGTGTCCTAATATACCGCATACCACATGAGGCCTTTTTATTATAGCTCCGGAAAAAAAAGGCTTATTTGAAATCTGTTTGCAGTACCTTTTAAATGGAATAAGATATCAGGTTATTATGGCGTTTTCTGGGCCCGGATGAGGATCCAATAATAAAACAGGGTAGTGAAGTGGGGGCTTTAATAAAGAGACATGATAACACAACTCAGTATGCATACAAAGCACAAGAGTAGATGTGTAGAGCATAATACTGTTTCCAAACCCATTATTCTTTTAATGGCTGCCAACAAAAAATCTCCCAGTGAGTTTCCTTCTTCATGTAAAAAAAAAAAGACTCCTGCTAACTTTTGAAAATGAGTTTCTCTGAGTCTCTTTAAGGTCGTTGATGAGACGTTGAGGCAAGTTGTCATGGAGCTGCGGTGAAATAAAGACAAGGAAACTCCTAGGGCCTTATCTTTGAGAACACCGCTTTCACTCGAACCAGTGGAAAGTGCACCAAACATCTCCTACACTCTGTAATGCCCGGGGTGTAGTGGAGGAAGAAGTCAGGCGCAGGAAGCAGAGAGTTCAGGGTAGCGGTACTTTTAATTCACCACACAGGTGAAACCGACGCCAACCCAAACAAAATGCCCCAAAACACGTGGAACTAAACAGTCCAGAAAATACACACATACACGGACCACCGTGACCTACAGTTGTGCACAAAATGTACACAGAGAATAATCCCGCACACCCAGTAGGTGGGCCGGCTGGATAATGAAGCCCCACCAATAAACCTAATTAAACACAGGTATAACTAATAAACAGACAAGGGGGGAAAATGGATCAGTGGCAGCTAGTAGGCTGGTGACGACGACCGCCGAGCGCCACCCGAACAGGAAGGGGAGCCACCTTCGGTAGGAGTCGTGACGCACTCATCCATGCAGAACATTCCCCAGTCTATCAGAGGTCTACAAGAATGCATTGCTTTTCTCTCTTCTCTATTTGTTTCTTGTCAGTGCTGTTGTGGGACACCCAGTGGGATTGTAAAACAACGGACACACGCAAAACACACACACCTCATCACAGTACGGACATGACTTGAATCGAAGCTAGTGTCCGGGTAGCCATGTGTTTTGTGCCGTGCTTGATGCTGTTTGGGTCAGTAACCCAAAGGAGAATTGAAACAGTCCGACTCACACACCAGTCGTGCACTATTCAGACGCAGCCTCCGACTCACACACCAGTCGTGCACTATTCAGACGCAGCCTCCGACTCACACACCAGTCATGTACTATTCAGACGCAGCCTCCGACTCACACACCAGTCGTGCACTATTCAGACGCAGCCTCCGACTCACACACCAGTCATGACACATGTACAAACACTGACACACATTCCACCTCTATCTCTACGGATAGTTGTGTGGGGAACGAACACCCACAGACACACTGTTCAGAGTCTGAGACCACGTCTGAAATGGAGCCCTGTTCCCAATGTGTTGTACTATTAAAGTAGAGCCCTGTATGTGGAACAGGGAGCTATTTGGTGTCATAACCAGCCATAGAAATAATGCAATATATGTCACAACGGGTCTAAATGTGTGTGTCCTGACAGTGTTATGACCATATTATGACAGGTTATGACAAGTTATGTCAGCTGTTATGTCATATTATGGTTAATGGTTATGACCACGTCATAGCGTGTTATGACGCCGGGTGTCAAGTATAGTTTTACCCAATATTGTGATTAAAGATTCACAGTTTGTACATATTTATCCATTTCTTTGTGAAATGATATGGGTTATTATGGGATAGACTCAATTAAAACATTACAATAACAAATGTCTTCAATTGGGTAAATATTTAATCTAACAGTGTGTAGATTTATTTTCATCTATTTCAAAAAGAACCACCATGAAGTCTTTGAAGCTCTGAGGCGCTGAGGATCCCAGCGGATTTACAGTTATGAATTGAAAAGCAAAGCTAACATGAGCATTCAGCTATTTTTTGCTCTCTTCAAAGCATGTTCGAAAGGACTATGACAGTGTTTACCATTAGCACTGATGAGACCTGCAGTAATATGCAACTCTGTGTTATTCTTGTATGTTTGGTCTAATGTAAGAGCTATATTTTGAAAAGGAACCATCACAATGTCGTAGTTTGGCTTCCGTCCCTCTCCTTGCCGCAACCTGGGCTCGAACCAGGGAGCCTCTTGACACATCAACAACTGCCTCCCGCGAAGCATCGTTACCTTCCACTCCACGAAAGCCAGAGCAGAGCAAGGGACACAACTACTTCAAGGTCTCGGAGCGAGTGACGTCAGAGACTGAAACACTACTAGTGCGCACCGCTAACAAGCTAGCCACCCCGGTTACGTCAACACATAGCTCAATCTGTTTCTGATCTGAAGTTGTGTTACATTTGAACAAAGTGGACCTTTGCAAGCCGTGTTGAATATGTTTATGTAGTTGCATTGCCTTACGTTACTTCAAATACTGTACGGCTGTGTTAACCCCTTGAGGAACACACACAGAACATCTGTGAGTATAGAAGACACACTGACCACGCCAATGTTCTGTAACAGGTCTAAGGGTGAATTGCACCATTGCAATCTGTTGACATTTGTATTAAACAAGATTACAAATGTAGTTCGCTACGGTTTTGATCACAAACTTCTCTCGTTTTTTTTTTTTTACTTCTCTTATTCCCTCTAAACCTCACATAACCCACGGTGTGAATTCTGATTAAGCAAGCTCTCTTCAAAACACTTATGGCTCTCGGTAGAGAAACCTCACCCATGTTAAAGAATCCAGCCATGTCTCAATTCCAAACAGTGTGTCACTTAACGGAGCCAAGTAAAACATTCCACATTGTCCAGCCTCAGTACTCAGCGGAACTCTGGGGAGTTCTGTGTTCATCGTCCGAGATCATCAGAACTCCCCTTTAAACCAGACTGAATGTCAAAAACAGTGTCATTCTGAGAATATTACTTAGAGCATCTTAGGCATTGGTAGTCTGAGTTTTTTTTTTTTTAATTTACCTTTATTTAGCTAGGCAAGTCAGTTAAGAACAAATTCTTATTTTCAATGACGGCCTTGGAACAGTGGGTTAACTGCCTGTTCAGGGACAGAACGACAGGTTTGTACCTTGTCAGCTCGGGGATTTGAACATGCAACTAGTCCAACACTCTAACCACTAGGCTACGCTGCCGCCGCTGATACTTGTTGTCACCTCGCTCTTTTAGTTTCATTTCACTTAGTCATCAAGTTCTTCAATGCCATTCCCCCATTTCTTTATGAAATGTGTTTGCAGTTCTTGTGCTGTCTATATTAAACTTGTAAATCCAAGCAGTATGTTCTGTTCCTCTTTTCACTGCTGTAGATGCCCTTCAGCAGCCTCGTTACATAATGGTGAGAGGACACACCTGTCTTCAAGGAGAGAACATGCTTTAAATAAACCTTGTTTATTCCTCTCAAAGTTCTCTGACAGAAAAGTACAGAACAGAGAGAAACAGAGAGAGTGAGCAGAGAGAGAGAGCGAGAGCGAGAGAGAGAGAGGGAGACTCTTAAGGACTCTTGCTTATTCTTAAGGAATTACAATGTCAAACCTTGATTTTCAACATAGCTGTTAAAGAGAGATTGTGTCTGACATATTGTTTCTGGGTCCAGAGCTGAGAGGGTGGAACATATTACAGTAAAGGTCTTCAGTCCAACAAACCCCATTCTCATCAGTCCTCATTGTCAACAATCTATCAATTGGATGTGCCACATACATAACATTACAATGTGATATCCTTTAGTTTTTACCAAAATGAGAGCAGCTCAGCCAGCTAGCTACAAGTCGTGCATCACTGCCACGAGCAATGTGATGTTAAATCGATAAAGGACATGTTTGTATGGGTCAGACGGTGGCCAATGAACTAACGCTAGAACAAGACAAATTAAGTGTCTGCTTAGCTGAGCTGCTGCACTGCCCAGGCCCTCGCCTGCCTCAGAGCCCCGCCCAACTCCTCGCCTGCCTCAGAGCCCCGCCCAGCTCCTCGCCTGCCTCAGAGCCCCGCCCCGCCCCGCTCCTCGCCTGCCTCAGAGCCCCGCCCAGCTCCTCGCCTGCCTCACAGCATGAAGGCTATGCTTATCGGGAAAACAGACTAGACAAGAAACCATGAGGCTTGAACACATTTTACAGAGATCATTTTGAGAACCTATATGAGTGTGTATAAGACTCCTGGCTGTGATTATGACTGACGTGTCTGGGTGTGATAACCTGAGCAGAGGCCTTAAGGGTTGAATGCAGGGTCCTGAGGTAATGAACAGGCCTGGTGCGTGCGTGTGTGTGTGTGTGTGTGTGTGTGTGTGCGTGTGTGTGTGTGTGTGTGTGTGTGTGTGTGTGTGTGTGTGTGTGTGTGTGTGTGTGCTTGTGTGTGTACGTGTGTACGTGTGCGTGTGTGTGGCGTAGAGGCCTAGACTGATAAACCAGGCGGAGACCTATCACTGGATCAGACACTTCTGCCTGAGACAAATGGGGTCACTGGAGGTCAACAACATCACAATGTCAAGCATTGGCTGTAGCTTGTGATTGCAGGAGTGGTTATTCTTCGTAAGACAATAATAATGCAAAAATACTTAATCAGAGAAGATGTGATTTACACAACGTACAACAATAGAATTTCTCCTTTAAATATTTTAGATGTTTTTAATGTCTCTTTCTATATTTACTGTATGTCGGTAGTATTAGCTGTGATGCTCCTGGATCGTAATTTAGCTGTGTCAACCCTCGCCACTTAGATGTGTGTGGATCCACTTGGTGAAAACAGGACATGTGTTTAGCTCTCTGACTGTTTGCTGAAACCTTGTCCCGATTACACCAAAGCTTCTCTGTGAACAACACAGCTCACCTCCCTACCTCCCTCTAATCCATTTGGCCTTTGTAAAACAGACACTTTCATTCAGAGATTTATAATTAACCATAAAATATGGCTAACTGTGATGAGCTGTCGCTTTTGATCCAAACCATGCTGAAAGTTTTCTGATGGGACGACTTCATGAGTCCCTTTGCCCAATTAAGAAGAAGAGAGGTTGGTCCTTTAGGGTCTTATGCCTTTAGTGACCTCATGAAGGACACTTCACAGTTTGACCTTTGCCCTCACTCCAGCCTTCTCTTCCATTGGAGCACCAGGCGCAGATCACAGAGCGTCTTTCTCTCTCTCTCTCCCTCTCTCGCTCTCCCCCTCCCTCTCTCCCCCTCTCTCTCTCACTCTCTCTCTCTTTCTCTCCCTCTCTCCCCCTCTCTCTCTCACTCTCCTTCTCTCTCTCTCACTCCCCCCCTCTCTCTCTCTATTTGCGTATCTCTCCTCTCTCTTTCTTCTCTCTCTCTCTCCTCTCTCTTTCTTCACTCTCTATCTCCTCTCTCTTTCTTCTCTCTCTCTCCTCTCTCTCTATCTCTCTCTCTCCTCTCTCTCTCTATCTCTCTCCTATCTCTCTCTCTCTCCTCTCTCTCTCCTCTCTCTCTCTATCTCTCTCCTCTCTCTCTCTATCTCTCTCTCCCTCTCTCTTCTCTCTCTCTATCTCTCTCTCCTCTCTCTTTCTTCTCTCTTTCTCCTCTCTCTCTCTCTCTCTCCTCTCTCTCTCTATCTCTCTCCTATCTATCGCTCTCTCCTCTCTCTTTCTTCTCTCTTTCTCCTCTCTCTCTCTATCTCTCTCTCCTTTCTCTCTCTATCTCTCTCTCTATCTCTCTCTCCTCTCTCTTTCTTCTCTCTTTCTCCTCTCTCTCTCTATCTCTCTCTCTCCTCATCTCTCTCTCTATCTCTCTCTCCTCTCTCTTTCTTCTCTCTTTCTCCTCTCTCTCTCTATCTCTCTCTCCTCTCTCTCTCTATCTCTCTCTCCTCTCTCTTTCTTCTCACTTTCTCCTCTCTCTCTCTATCTCTCTCTCCTCTCTCTCTCTATCTCTCTCTCCTCTCTCTTTCTTCTCTCTTTCTCCTCTCTCTCTCTATCTCTCTCCCTCTCTCTTCAACCTTTGGGACCGTCATCCTACCACTAACACAGTAAATAATACGTCACACAAAAATTATTATATATTTTTTTAAAGGAAGAGAAATAACAAACAACCTCCATAAAAGTGAGACCGAAGACTTACTTTACTAAACCTCCAGCTGACCTGTACAACCCTGTATCAATAAACGTCTGCCACGCCAGGCTCAGAGAGGCTTTCACAGTTGGAGCTCTTGCTTTCACCGAGACTTCTCTGGTATTTCTTTAGATAACCCTGCGTGTTAGCGTCTCCCTCAGTGGGAGTACCATAGCTGCAGCATCCCTGTCCATCTTTATTTGTCTCACTGGACAGGCTGATTTCTCAGAGGACCGCACTCTGACACCGGGCGAGACGGATTTGCTCGTCTTAGCGGAGACATTGTCAGGATAACAACTAGAGATATTGGCAGAGAGGATAGAGGGAACCTCAGGGGTCATGATAAGCTTGTGGAGTGAGTTCCATCACAAAGAGGCGTGATCCCCTCGTCACCTGTAATACCAGCTCGCTGCGACATGGGGAACGGAACAAAATGCCTATTTTTCATAGGAAAGATCGTACGAATGGGAAAAAAACGAGTAGCTTCTTTGAGCTAATTCTGTCATGGGATAGGGTTCGGATTAGGCCGAACCCTATCCCTAACCCCAAATGTGTCACAATTTGACAGTAATTACGAACTTAAATATTATCTTTCATAACCTCATCCTAAAACGTATACACTTATACGCCACAATTTGAGGTAAACCAAAAACCTCCTGTTTCTGACGAGTATGTCCAAATCCTCTGGACAGTAGGAAATGCTGTGTTGTTGTTACTGTGCTGATAGTGGCCAACTCCTCCACTTCCCTGATGAGGTTAAACTAATCAGAAGAGGTCTTATCTGTTTCAATGGAAACTCGTCTACTGAGTCTATACCATGTCCTGTCAGTTTCCTGTCTGCAAATGATCCTCCACTAAATCATTACAGCCATCATATGACCCGAAGTCAGCACATACTTAATGCCAACAGGAAGACACACACATACATATGCAAAAAAAGAAATAGTGGCGTCTCCTTTAGCTCTCCCTCAATGGGCAGGGTGTCATGTTGCACGGTAGTCCTCTCACTGTGCCGGCTAATCTTTACCATCACAGCCCAGGCTGCTATTGTAGGGGTTTCCTGTACTTAATTACTGGGGCACAAGGCATTGTGCTTTGCTGTGCTGAGGTTTCAGGCTCCATTTCTAACCCTTGTGTAGGACATTAACCTTCTGTAAGATGTAGGCTAGGCCAAGGGGGTGACTGGCGACTAGCCTTACCACCTGTTGTGGTAATTCTATTGACTAAACAAAGAATAGAGGGACGGTGGAGCGAGGGAGGAAAGGGTGGGGAAGGAGGGATGAAGGTGTCTATTTCCCTGGTCAGTTTTTGATCTTGCCAGGAAACGGATTATCTTATGACATCACACTTCCGTCTTAAAGTATAATGCCCTGCAGTGACCCAGAGATATGATCTGTTTCCCAAATGGCACCCTATTCCCTAAGTAGTGCACTAATAGGGTGTCATTTGGGACCCTTCCTCTGTTTAGAACCACCACAGCTCTTTTCAAGAAGTGAGACTATAGAGAGTATGTTGATCCCTGGTCTGAGTGGGTTTCCATGGCGGATTTCCAGGGCAGGCTCTGAGGTGATTTTAAAGGGTGGGATCTCTCATAATTAAAGTCAGACGGATTCATGGGGAAATCAAATCAGCCTCCCAGACAGAGGAGAGCAGGGCAGAGCAGAGCAGAGCTGAAGCAGCAATATAATATCCATCATGCAGCACAATATTTAATTGACTTATATAACATTTCTCCTTTCTGACAGCTTCTTCCCCTCCCTCACTACACATCTACACCTATTTTATCAGGACTGTCCTCTGGTGTTTGGGGTTTCTCTCTCTCTGTCTCTCTCTCTTTCTGTCTCTGTCTCTGTCTCTGTTTCCCGCTCTCTGTCCCTTTCTCTCTGCCTTTTAGGTTGTTCTCAGGGGTTCTCCTCCTCTTTCTTTCTCCCTGTCTCTCTATCTCCTTCTCTCCATGCATTTGATGAGGAGGAGAAGGGCCGGCTCTTGCCTTTTGGGGGCCCTAAGCGAGATTTGGTTTTAGTGGCCCTCCTCTTGATGGTGGAGAGAAATGTACATTTTAAATGTTAACGTTAAATGCTATCTTGTCACAACACAACTGATTGGCTCAAATGCATGAAGAAGGAAAGAAATTCCAATAATTCACTTTTAACAAGGCACACGTGTTAATTGAAATGCATTCCAGGTGACTACCTCATGATGCTGGTGAGAGAATGCCAAGAGTGTGCAAAGCTGTCATCAAGGCGAAAGGTGGCTACTTTGAAGAATCTAAAATATAAAATATATTTTGATTTGTGTTATTTCATTGTGTTGATATCTTCACTATTATTCTACAATGTAGAACATTTAAAAATAAAGAAAAACCCTTGAATGAGCCAAACCTTTGACTGGTACTGTATGTTTACCTGAAAATATATATGGGGAGTTGAAAATGACATTGATGGAGGCCACTATCTATCTACAATGTTAAATCTAATCAGCCCCCTTAAAAAACAAAAATCACCACACTGCCTCATTATACCTTTAGACATGTAATTAAGAAATGAAGACGATTTTGAGTCTTCTGTGTGTCCAAAAAAAAGGTTTTCTTGATTAGGCGTCGAGCATTGGGCAATTCCTTTCTGTGATGATGTGAATTTGGGGTGCTGCTAGAGGTAGTTGAATGTGGAGGAAGTTAAAGCATGCACCCAATTACAGTGTGATTCTGTCATACACACACACACACACATACGCATGCATACACACAGATGCGTGCACACACACACACACACACACACACACACACACACACACACACACACACACACACACACACACACACACACACACACACACACACACACACACACACACACACACACACACACACACACACACACACACACACACACAGAGACTCTGCATTAATTTCCGGAGCCATCGTTCTCTCTTTCTTCCCCTGAGAAACGTTTCAATATTTTTCTGCCAACGTTATGCATATTTATGCTTACATCCTCTCCGCTTCACTAAATGTCACTGGAAATGTTTATTTGTCTAATGAAGGCATTTTCATATTTTACTCTTATTTCCTCCTCCTCCTCCTTCTACTCCTCCTCCTTCTACTCCTCATCCTCCTACTCCTACTCCACCTAGTTCCCGCCTCTTGTCTTTGTTTGAATGAGTCATTCCTCCTGAAAATGACCATGCAGCTCTTGCACACTGTTGTTTCTCTTACTCATTACCATAATGTCTCTCAACTTCAGACGAGTTTTCGTCCTCTGCTAATTCCATGCACACTTAGTTTCAACTCACTCGCTGAGCCTCTGAGGAGAAACGCTGTCTTTGTTACAATTACTCCCACCGTTGATCTTCTGGAGGCCCTGTGGGACTCAGCATACAAGAGTCTCTCTTTTTCCCATGATGCAACCATAGCCAAAGGAACTGCCTATAAAAGAGCCGACTCACAATTCCCTCCTCCGGCTAAGAAAGCTTTGTCAGACCGAGACAGAACATTTCAAGTTTGAACATGTTCTAGAAGTTCAGCATTGAGTGATGAGCATAAATATGTATATGCTCTCTCTCGACCTCTCTCTCTCACACACACGTGCACACACACACGTGCACACACAGCCTAGAACACAACCGTAGTTTTAGATGTACATTTGTGCCTCCAAGTCTGTGTGAAATGTTCTTAGGGAAAATAATTACCAACAGCTGCCAAAAGTGTGAACGAGTCTAACAACCACATGAACCACTTCACCACTATGTAATCCAAACTGTACAATCTGCTTGTGTCCCGTTCACAACACAGATACAGCTTGTCTGAACAAAGTAGCTGTCTTTAACTGTGGTGTGTGATGGGGAGAGGAGGGAGAAAAAACACATGCTCTGATTAGTAGGTAACTAGGTTTTTTTTAAAGTTCATGGTCTGCACCCCAAATCCCACTTCATGATCTGGAGAAATAGGAACATATATTTAACAGTGGCAGATGTTTGAGGAAATATCCCATCAGCCATTACAGCTGTTTACCTTAGGGGAAAACAACATGACTTCACATGTGGAAAATCAAATCATTTCATGTGAAATCATGTGAAACCATGTGGTTTTGGAGCAATTCACATGTGGATCTTCACATGTGATTATAGCACCTTTTTCATGTGGAAGTTTGTGAAACCATGTGGTTTGGGAACACTTCACATGTGGATTTTCACATGTGATTATAGCACCTTTTCATGTGGAAGTTTGTGAAACCATGTGGTTTGGGAACAATTCACATGTGGATTTTCACATGTGATTATAGCACCTTTTTCATGTGGAAGTTTGTGAAACCATGTGGTTTGGGAACAATTCACATGTGGATTTTCACATGTGATTATAGCACCTTTTTCATGTGGAAGTTCGTGAAACCATGTGGTTTTGGAGCAATTCACATGTGGATCTTCACATGTGATTATAGCACCTTTTTCATGTGGAAGTTTGTGAAACCATGTGGTTTGGGAACACTTCACACGTGCCCCCTCAGTTTTGTCCTTTAAAACAATATATGTTTCTCTGTAATACTACGAGCCACCTAGCAATTTTATGAAGTTGTCTTTAGCCCAGATAGGTTCCCAATCTCCCATCCACATAACTAGCCACCAAGAAGCCATTTCTTGGTAGCTCGTACAGGTAACTGCCTAAATAAAGGAAACGCTAACATAAAGTGTCTCAATGCACCTTGGCCATAGATTCTACAAGTGTTTGGAACTCTAGAGGGATGCGACACCATTCTCCCACAAGAAATTCCATTATTTTGTGTTTTATTGATGGAAAAGGTGCCGTTACAGATTCTCAAAAAAATGTTCACCATGATTACATAACCATGATTACACCATGATTACATAACCACGATTACACCATGATTACATAACCACGATTACACCATGATTACATAACCATGATTACACCATGATTACATAACCATGATTACATAACCATGATTACATAACCATGATTACATAACCATGATTACATAACCATGATTACATAACCATGATTACATAACCATGATTACATAACCATGATTACATAACCATGATTACACCATGATTACATAACCATGATTACATAACCATGATTACACCATGATTACATAACCATGATTACACCATGATTACATAACCATGATTACACCATGATTACATAACCATGATTACATAACCATGATTACACCATGATTACATAACCATGATTACACCATGATTACACCATGATTACATAACCATGGTTACATAACCATGATTACACCATGATTACACCATGATTACATAACCATGATTACACCATGATTACATAACCATGATTACATAACCATGATTACACCATGATTACACCATGATTACATAACCATGATTACATAACCATGATTACACCATGATTACACCATGATTACACCATGATTACACCACGATTACATAACCATGATTACACCACCATGATTACACCATGATTACACCATGATTACACCATGATTACATAACCATGATTACACCATGATTACATAACCTTTCACATGTGAAATCATGTGGAACCATGTGCTTTTGGAACACGTCACGTGATGATATTTCACATAACCTTTCACGTGTATTCAAATGTTCACATGATGCCCTGCCAACAAATATGAGTCATTAGGATCTCCCCGGAACATCACAAAATAGCTGCAGTGTTTTCAACAGTACATAATTGACTCAGTAATTCAAATTCAACATGTCGTCACCTGGGATTTAAACTCACAACCTCTTGGTTTACAATAATCCGATATTCCTGCTAACTCACTGTGTCTGTTGTGTCAATGACTGATTTCACCTGTATTCCTACACTTTGGAGTTCAAAGTAAATCTCAGCGTTGTATAATACACTAAGAGAATCTGCACACAAAACAATATCCCACAAACACAGGTGGGAAAATGGCTACCTAAATATGATCCCCAATTAGAGGCAACGATTACCAGCTGCCTCCAATTGGGAACCATACAAAACACCAACATAGAAATATTGAACTAGAACAGCCCCTGACCTACTACACCATAGAGAACCAAGGGCTCTCTATGGTCAGGGCGTGACACGTGCAAATCTAACTATCACATTTATTTAACTAGGCAAGTCAGTTAAGAACAATTTCATATTTACCATGACGAACTAAGAATAGTGGGTTAACTGCCTTGTTCAGGGGTAGAACGACACATTTTTACCTGGTCAGCTAAGGGATTTGATCTAGCAACCTTTCGGTTATTGGTCCTACGCTCAACCTGCCGCCCCACATTGGTTAAATATTTGTACACTGTTTTAGCTCAACAGTGTACCACTTACCTTAAAACCCCTGTACCATTTTATTACTTCTTAGAAAAAAAACACATTTAAAATTTGCTGTTTCACATGTGAAATAATTGTTTTCACAAGTTGAGCTGAAAACAAGAGACACGCGTGAGGTCAGTTGTTTACATGTGAAATGCACACATGTATTCAATGTATAGTTCACATGTTAACACCACCTTTTCACATGTGAGGAGAATAACATGTTTTCACCTCACATGTCATTTGCAGATTCACATGTGGAATTTGAAGTTACACATGTGAAAATTGAATTTGCCCTTTCACATGTGAAAAATGTTCAAATGTTTTCACGTGCAGTTTTCACTTGTGAAGTTTCATGTTTTTAGATGTTGCTTTTACATGTTGACACGTTATCACATTAACTTCACATAAGATCACGTGTGAAATCTACATATTTTTTGAATAAGGGTTCATACTGATAAATAAAGAGAGAAGAGGTAAAGCTACAACACAGAGGTGACTGTCCAACATAGTGCCTGTCCAAAATATCACCATTTAATTTTTTTTTTACAAAAGCCTACAGCCAATATGAATATTACTGTGCATATTCATCAAGGTTTTCTATGGCATTGACTATATTATAATCAAAAGTAACAGCTACAGTTCATATGATTAATTCCAGGGCTCAGTATGCCATACCATAGGCTTGATATGACATCAGGACTGGCAACACACACCCAGTCATTTGGGGGCAGAGCTGAAAATATCGCCTTTATTGTGCTGCTGTAATCGTAAAACTGACATGGAGGGCCCTCTAATGGGTGGCCATATTCTGTCTGCGTCCCAAATGGTACCTCATTCCTTATAAAGTACACCATGACCCTGATCAAAAGTAGGGCACTAAATAAGGAATAGGGAGCCATTTGGGATGCGGCCTACATTAATCCTGCTGCAACCTACATTAATCCTGCTGCTTAGTCACTCTTAATTTTCCAAGCAGATTAGCCTTCAATGACTGACTATAGTCTCTTTTCTGTTGATTAGAAAATAAATACCTTACCCTGAGTTTGTTTTTAATAAATTAACATATGTTTTGGTCTATTGGGCAGTTCTCTTCTCTTCGGGGAAAGAAGAAGAAGCAAGCAGAAGTCAAGACTCACCTAATGAAATTAAACCGACAGCCCAGCTCACAAGGAGAAAAAAAGAAAATGTCTGCTTTTGTGCTTTGGCTAATTATACCACAGGAATGTATTAAAGATTACTGTGGGATATGAAGGGGCAAATCTTTTAAATGGCTCTCTCATTGTTCCCTCACAATCCCCTTCATTTCAGATATGGCAGCTGCCTCAGCCACCATTGTGAAATTACCCTGTCCCATTGTTCCAAAGCCTTGTTATCCACAAGACACACGAGTCTAGTTAGTGGCGCTTTGATAGAGGGGCCCAGTACCTCTCTAACATAGTGTTATCTGCAAGAGGGGGAATTACCAGTGGTGGATGGAATAATGCAGCTCATTCCTCTCTCTCTAAGAAGACTAAGAAGACTGTGCACCATTAGTTGGGGTCATGACTGTCTTATGTTGCTCCACTTCCAATTTGATATGTGCAATTGAAGAGGAGTGGTAGGCTATATATACAGTGGTGGGGAAAAAAAGTACCCAATTGTCATACTTGAATAAAAGTGAAGATACCTTTACAGAAAATGACTAAAGTAAAAGTAACTCAGTAAAATACTACTTGAGTAAAGTCTAAAAGTACTTGGTTTTAAATATACTTAAGTATCAAAAGTAAAAGTAAAAGAAAAAGTTTAAATCATTTCAAAATTCCTTATATTAAGAAAACCAGACAGCACAATTTTCTTGTTTATTTATTTACGGATAGCCAGGGGCACATTCCAATACTCAGACATTTACAAATGAAGCATTTGTGTTTAGTGAGTCCGCCAGATCAGAGGCAGTAGGGATGACCAGATTGTTCTCTTGATTGGTGCGTGAATTGAACCATTTCCTGTCCTTCAACATTTAATGAGTACTTTTTTTGGTGTCAGGGTAAATAGTAAAAAATACATCATTTTCTTTAGGAATGTAGTGAAGTAAAAGTAAAAGTTGAGAAAAATATAAATTGAAAAATACAGATTAAAAAAAAAAACTACTTAAGTATTATTTTAAAGTAGTTTTACTTAAGTACTTTACACCACTGTATATATTCAGTATTGTGCCTTTTATTAGTATTTAGCATTGTTAAGCCTTTATACATGCCTTTATACATGCTTACATTCATTCTTCTGCAGTTTTATAATAAGAAAGCTGATGTAAAGGTCTATTGTTTTTGATCATGGAATGAATTGACAGTATAAGAGTATAAAAATGAAAAAACCCTTTTCGATTTTGATAACCTTCCCTGAAAAATATAAATAATTATTTCTGCATTGCGATTTTAATTAAATGAAGACCCAAGAGTCTAATCATAAGTCTACATGTGTTTGTAAATATAGAAGTCTTATTAGACATATGGGAATTCCCCAGCAGGTCGTCTCTCTTGACACCACCTACAGGCCGGAGATAGCTCCCGTTACTGTGGTTACTGCGGTCACACCATTGCACACCGGATAATGCACTACTTACTCTTGACTTCACTCTAATGTGTCTGCTTGGGTTCAACCTATGGGTTTACATTTTATCGTCCGAGGCTCCATGTAGGAGTCCGTCTCCAAGACACCCTTTCCTGCTCCCAGACACTCCAACCTCGGTGCCACCCTGGTGTGCTTAGAATGCGGTCAGAGTCAATGTATTCCACCCTCTAAATATCAGGGCGGGATGTCGTTTTCGTGCGTTTGATGTGATTAACTTCAATATGAAGGCAATGGGAGTTAAATATATTTTAATGAATAGCCTAACAACCTCCTAAGGTATTTGTAACGTTGACATATAGGAGTTCAGCTTGTTTAAATGATCATGTCAATCAATAACTCACATTTGTTTTATGTTCACAATATCCATATTATTCAAATCATGACACAGGGTCATTTCTGGCCAATAGCAAGTTCCAGACTCACAGGACTGCGTGCGCCCTGTACGCGCTGGAGTCCAGGTCTCTCAAACGTCTCTCTATACACTCTAAGAAAAAAGGTGCTATATCAAACCTCAAAGGGTCATTCGCTGTCCCCATATCAGAACCCTTTGAAGATCCATTTTGGTTGCAGGTAAAAAAAAAAACAATTTTAGGTTCCACGTAGAACCCTTTCCACAGAGAGTTCTACATGGAACCCAAAATTGTACTTGAAAGCAAAAAGGTTTCTACCTGGAACCAAAAAGGGTTATCCTATTGGGACAGCACAATAACCCTGTTGGGATCCATTTTTTCTAAGAGTGTACCTGCTACCAAATATGTCCAGACCAGACGGTACAATTGATCAGGTACTTGCTGGGCAATAATAAGTATACATTTAAACACATTAAATGTGAGAACTCAAGACGACTGTCCATACGAGGTCCATATAGCCTGTAAGAATGCAATTTGGGGCAATGGCTGTTTATTACTAGATCATTACACAAAACGTATCAATAATAGCCTTGAACGTATGAGTAAAATGAATGGCAGTTGTATTATCAGTGCTTATTTTGTGGGTGTGTTCAGATGTGTCCTAATATCTAATGTGACTCAGTCTATTCTGTAGACTGCGATAAGACAGCCAGGCGGTTGAATCTACATCTCGATTGTCGAGGCAACCCCCTGGTATATGGGCGTGTGACTGGCTGGCTGGGTCCCGAGACACCGGAGACTCCAAACGAAGCCTGTGTTCTCAACAGCGCTACAGGAGCTGAGCACACACGCAGGAGAGGTGCGTGACGCCCTGTACAGAGGGAGGAATAATAAATGCTAAATTCGAGTCAAGCAGTCAATGCATTCAATCAATCAATGCTCTATAGGATATTGACATTTTCTAACCTCGGGTGATATTTTGGACTGACTTTTACCGGCGCCGTGCTACTCATTGTAAGCGCAAATCCCGTACCCCTCACTTGATACTACTGACAGCAGCGGATAGGTGGCTGTGTGTACACTGAGTTGAGTCTCCGGGAAGGAATTGGCAGCGGGTGCGTGCTTTTGCGCGGAGCAGAGAGGTGCTGAGCTTCAGGGTTGCCCGGACCGGCCCCGGCGTACTACAGGCTACGAATTGACTGGGGAAATATTTGGGAATTGACTTCCTCTCTCGTCAGCGGTGGAGACCTGTCCTTTCCTGTGGTTGTTTTTGAGGTTAACGGATTTGGAAGGAGGTGCGGAGACTTTGACAGAGAAACAGAGAGGGCATACTCTCAGCCTGCCGAAAACTGCTTCGCTTCGACATTGGATACATACGGGGTTGTGAGTGAGTCTACAAGACGCAGGTGAATGCAGTTATTTTTTCTTTAAGTGGCTTGAATTCAGGAGAGACAGAACAATGTTGATATATGAGGAACACTGAGCGAAGCGTGCTCTTAGCTTTCATTCACATGGTGTTAAATATACAGCGCATTGAAGTGAGCTACTATCCCCCTGAACAGCATAGAACGCCGGGTACGGGCACGTTTTGTATCGCTTGAAATGTTGAATTACTCTGTCATTCAGATTTCCAGTGTCACATGTAAGGAATGTTAGGCGCCCTTTTGGATTCGCGTCAGAGTAGTTGCAGAGTATTGTATCCTGTGACTTGGTGAGCATAGCAGCTGGTCGAACGCATTTCATATTGAATGCAAGTCCTCTTGTTGTGCAGTGCCATAAGGTAGTCTAAAAAGCCAAATTGCTTGATGCTTTGCACTGCCATTGATTTCCCCCTAAATCTCAATATGACGTTTTAATGAACGCTTTATCGCGATTCTTGCGTTAACCGCTTTTACAATTAGGACATCTACATAGCCCATTGATGCGTAAAAATAGATATATGGTATAAAAAAAAATCTATTCATATTGCAAATCGATATCTCTTCTTTAGAATGATAATTCGATATTGAATGCCACATAGCATTTGAAGGAGGCTTTTCTCTCCTAGGGAGCTCCCTTGAATTCAGAATTAGCGGAGCGTCTTTGAGAGAGGTCGTTTGGCACACACAAATACAAGTTTTGGAGGCAGTAGTGGTCTATGTTATTGTCCTCCAGTTGAGCTGTTTGTTAGCGTAGTTTAGTGACATCCAGTAGCCAGTGACAGTGTGACAGTCCATCTCCAACAGAGATGGGATAGTGAAAGAGAGCTAGCGCCCGTGTGCGCTGTCACTTTCAGGTCTGACTGGAAGTCTGCAAGTGAGACGGAGAGAGTCTCGGAAAAAGAACCCAGACCTCAGCTTTTAAAGAGAGAGGGGCGTCCATAGGTTGGGCTATGCATATTTGTAATCAAACCAATCAGAGACCTCTGAGATTTAGGCTCGAGCAACCAGGCTGAAGCAGGCAGCACACCCGCTCAAAAGAAGAAAAGCGGCCGCAATTTAGGGGTCGTATCCATCGTTTTAAGCCTCTATTGTGGCAATGACTTTCGCCAGATGTTAGTATTACTAGTTCGTGTCTTGTCAGATTTGAGAATCAGCAGAGGGCGAATGGGGAACAACGCGAGCTTGATTTGCTAATGTGCCCACTTTTGAAACGAATATCACCACCACCGCTGCTTACTCTCAATATTTCTTTCCATTTAGCACCGACGGATTACCTCTTGCCTGGTCATCGTTTCCAAGGAGTTGAAACGGGAGTGGTGCTGGCGCCGGGGATTTGTACTTATTCTTTTACTCGCTCCGACTACTTGTGTGGAGGAAATGGCAACGCCAGTGTTTGAGAGAGGACCCCGACTGGAAGAGAGAGGAACCCGGACCTGAATGACAGGATACAGCAGCCGACCTGAGACATATCCACACACATTTCAACTGCTTTAGTCAAGACACTTCTGCTTTATTTGTTTTCTTTCGGCCCACGCTTGAAAATAAGGAAGAATTAACAGGACCTGAAAAACATTGGGAGGAGTTTTATTTCGTTTTTCGTTTTTCCTCATTTTATTTTGTTTCTAACAAAACAAGGATGCATTGTGGATTAGTGCTGTTCCTCTTAATGGGAATCTTCTTCGTCGCTAAGGCTTTCAAAAATGGTAAGTGACAACTGATATTCCCCCGGCTGTGCTGGGCTAGCCTATTTATCCTGATGTTTTTAAGGATGAACCGTCTCCAACCCTTCGCTGATGTTTTTCTGACTCGTTACGCGTTCACCTGCCTGTCTTCCCTGCGGGTTAGTGCTGCCATTGTCACAGATACATTACTGTAGTGTGGGTCGTTCTATTTTTCAGATGTTATAAAACGTTTGGGCACAGTAGACTAGTGCTAGGGCACTTCCCTCTTTCTTTGCTGTAGCAAATACATGTAGGCAGGCGGCTCTTTATTGCTTCGTTTCCACTATGAGCAAACTTCTTTACGATAGAATGAATATAGAGACATAAGAAAGAATGAACCGCCACATTTAAAATTCTGTTGAATATTACATTGTATCCTATTCAAAACACATTTTCAAGTACTTTACATGGCAGATGGTAGCTATAATACAAAAGCATGACTGCGCACACATAAATGAAGATAAAGTGAGAGGCTAATTTGGACTACTTGAAGTGGCGTGTCTCTAGACACGAGGAAGGGCTCGTTATTCTCCGGCGCTTGTAAAAAATGGTCTGTGAGAAAAGGGAAACAAGTTTTATAAGGATCTGCGTGAATCTAACAAACATTACGAGCATCATTCGTTAATATAGATTACTCAGCAAACGAAAAATAGATGGCATAGATATTTTTGTTTTATGTTATAGTCTACATAGGCTACCCCAAAAACAAATAAATAATGCTTCTCACAGATAATCTGTGAAAAAACTAGAGTCTATCATTTTTTTTAATTGTTTGGCGTTATTGCCATATGACACATTGTCTACAAGTCGCATGGCACCATATGTGCCATTCCCATGGAGACTCAGCCATACCCCGGCACAGCCACAGTGTAGCAGCAGGCTCCCCGTCCACTCTCGGTCTACTACATGAATCCATTACTCCCTGCCGGGGCTAATGGTCCTTGGTCATTAGGAGTTGTTCTAGATAATAGCTGTTTGTGACATTTCACATCATTTTTTACTAGCCTATTTATAAAGAAACATTTTTTACTTTAATTGACAAGCGATTAACATCAACCGTGTTGGCCCAACATAAACCACTACAATTAACAGTAGGCTATAGGCGAAACTTTTCCTAATGTTTGTGAACAATTGTGTTGTATGTCCTGTCCTTATATATGCCTGTCAAATAAAATGTGTACCATACTGTGTTATCTGAGCAAATTAATACGATAAAAAGTCAATACAACACATTTATGAAAATGTGGGAGAAATTCATAATCTTTAGCGCATTGACTGTCAGAAATGATTGACTTTACGTGAAGACTTTGTGTGTCTTCACGAATGTAGACCTAACCAAAATAGCCAAAACGCATATTCCATTTGTTTGGTATCTAGTTTAGACATATTTAGACACTGTGGGTATATGTTTATATGGAGTTAGCTTGTAATTTATCAGCCTAAATATATATTTCAAAAAATTATTCAAACAATCATGTTCGATTCCAGTTTGATTTTGAAAACAGTCCCTATCTTCATCGGGACAATATTCTGATTAAAAAACACACTTTTTCTGCATTCAATTCTAGCCAAAATTATTGATTCATTTGAATCCCTGCGTCTGTGTCACTTTGGGCTGTTGTGCTGACTGTCTTTTCTCCCCTTTCTTTCTTGCAGACAAGTGTGGGGACAACATCAGAATAACCAATGCGAATTACCTCACCTCGCCTGGGTATCCGACATCATATTTGCCATCTCAGAAATGCGTTTGGGTGATAACAGCGCCTGGACCTCACCAAAGAATTCTAATCAACTTTAACCCGCATTTTGATCTCGAGGACAGAGAGTGCAAGTAAGTTGACTTGGCTGCCCACTACACCGTTCATGCATATTGTACATGAAAGCCCGCCATCTAGTGGCGATGGAATTATTGCGAGCGCAGCGCTGCTTGCATGTGTGAGGCAAGAGTATTTAAAAAAAAACACTTGCATCAGAGTTTATTTTCTTGTCATTGTCTGAGAAAGATTTTACTCAAAGGACTTAATATTTTTCAGATTCTCATGGGTCTTTCCATTGAGGAAGTAAGCCCATTTCATCTAAACTTCGATACATTATACATTTCTCTTCCTCTTCTCATCATAGTCCATTAGAAGGGGAACTGACCCATCCTGCTGGGTCAGTTACAGTTCCATGTTTGACTTTTAAGCTTTAAGGTGTTATGCCACTCTAGGTCAAACGGTTAACCTGTTGTCGGGGAGGTCTAAGCCAGGCAGCCAGGCTATGAAACCGGAGCTCCAAAGTAATGTGATGAGCCTGCTGCCTCCCTGTGTCAGTGGTGCCCTGAGGTGAAGCAATGTCTCAGCCTGGGCTGGCTGGCTGCCTATCCCTCTGTCTCTGCCTGCGCCCCAAACCCTGCCCTGTTCCCGGTTCCCTGTGTGTGTTCCCTCTGTGCCTTTGTTTACGCTGGAGGGGCAGCTAGAGAACACAGAGTGAACAGGGATGGATACTGTTACTGTATCCCCACTCCGCACTACATCCAAGCTCTCTCTCTTTCTCTCTCACTGCTATGCCGCTTGTGTTTTCGCTGAATACCACATAGGCCCGTAGATTGCACTGTTTTAATAGGATCTCTGCCCACTGGGCACAGACGTCAGTTTAACAACTAGTTTTGGTCTACACTTGATTTAGTTGTCAGCTAATGTGGATTCAAAGTGAACTCAACAATTATATGAACCATGTCATTGGATTTAGGTGAAAAGTTTGGTGAAAAAAAAGACACTGTGGGTTATACCGCTTTACTGCTTCTATAAGGGACCATTCTGTGATTTACTGCTTCTATAAGGGGCCATTTTGTGATTTACTGCTTCTATAAAGGGCCATTCTGTGATTTACTGCTTCTATAAAGGGCCATTCTGTGATTTACTGCTTCTATAAAGGGTCATTCTGTGATTTACTGCTTCTATAAGGGGCCATTCTGTGATTTACTGCTTCTATAAAGGGCCATTCTGTGATTTACTGCTTCTATAAGGGGCCATTCTGTGATTTACTGCTTCTATAAAGGGCCATTCTGTGATTTACTGCTTCTATAAAGGGCCATTCTGTGATTTACTGCTTCTATAAAGGGCCATTCTGTGATTTACTGCTTCTATAAAGGGCCATTCTGTGATTTACTGCTTCTATAAGGGGCCATTCTGTGATTTACTGCTTCTATAAAGGGCCATTCTGTGATTTACTGCTTCTATAAAGGGCCATTCTGTGATTTACTGCTTCTATAAAGGGCCATTCTGTGATTTACTGCTTCTATAAAGGGCCATTCTGTGATTTACTGCTTCTATAAAGGGCCATTCTGTGATTTACTGCTTCTATAAAGGGCCATTCTGTGATTTACTGCTTCTATAAGGGGCCATTCTGTGATTTACTGCTTCTATAAAGGGCCATTCTGTGATTTACTGCTTCTATAAAGGGCCATTCTGTGATTTACTGCTTCTATAAAGGGCCATTCTGTGATTTACTGCTTCTATAAGGGGCCATTCTGTGATTTACTGCTTCTATAAAGGGCCATTCTGTGATTTACTGCTTCTATAAAGGGCCATTCTGTGATTTACTGCTTCTATAAAGGGCCATTCCGTGATTTACTGCTTCTATAAAGGGCCATTCTGTGATTTACTGCTTCTATAAAGGGCCATTCTGTGATTTACTGCCTGGTTGACCACTGCCGTCTTCCAGAGGAGGATCCTGGTGGTCCTGACTTTTCCTAGCTCAGATTTAATCACCCAGGGACTGTTAAAATGTCGCCAGGCACAAGGTTACTGCGTGTGTGTGTGTGTGTGTGTGTGTGTGTGTGTGTGTGTGTGTGTGTGTGTGTGTGTGTGTGTGTGTGTGTGTGTGTGTGTGTGTGTGTGTGTGTGTGTGTGTGGACATATAGAAAGAGGAAACAATACTTTTGTTAATGGAATTAACCAGGAATGAGTTTCCTGTGTTTAAACACACACACACACAAAAAACAAGGAATTCAGCCTCAAGGCACAAAATGCAATATTGCTTCCCTTTTTTCAGTTGAAAAGAAATGTCCTCGGTGAACTTCAAGTTTGAGCATTTCCGTGTTGTGTACAAATGATTTCTAACGTTTCAGTCCACATCCATTGAAGGGTTCTGTTTTCCACGTTGGGGCTGACCTGCCATGCAGTTAATTGCTTGCCCCTCCGTACATTTGTTAGTTGCGTACAAAAAGCATGTCATTTTCCTTGTTCCAACCTTTGCCAAACGTCCTTATTATGTTTGGAGCAGAGCCAGGGTTTACAGTGTTTTTACTGTGTAATGCTGCCCGTGGAGTGGTCACGGGTTATAAACCACAGCGCTAGAGGGAAGCACACTAACAACAACTAACCTGCAGAGACATCTTTGAAACTTAATCAAGTCACTAGTGATTCATGTGGTTCATGCAGTTTATGCATCCCAAATGGCACCTTATTCCCTATTTAGTGCAGTACTTTTGGCCAGAGCCCATAGGGTTTCCCATAAGGCTCCGGCCAAGAGCGGTGCACTCTAGGGAATAGGGTGCAATTTGGGACGCAGTAATATACAGTGGAGAAACAGGGTCAGCTTGACCTCAAGGCTCTTCTACTTGAACCACTTCTCCTCTACACTGTTTGGTCTGGTAGCGTTTCTTAGTCCACGTTTTAATCCAGTGGGTGTCATGGGACTGTAGTTCCACTAGTTTCCCCTTACGTGTTCACTTTAGACTGGATCGGGAAGATGGCCAGTGACATTGGACGAGTCCCAAATATCACCCTATCGCCTACATAGTGCACTACTTTTGACCAGAGCCCTGGTCAGAAGTACTGCACTATACAGGGAATAGGCTGGCGTTTAAGATGCAGCCATTCAATTAGGCTCTCTTATTTTTCATGGCCCTAGGTCTCAACTCATGTCGCCTAATGGTGCTTAGTAAAGGGAAGGCCACTCATCTTAATAGCTAGAGGGACATGTCATAATGTAGATAAGTCCATTGGGGCATAGGAGGGAGAGATACTGTATGTGCTTCATGGCCTTGGTGTCTTTGTGTTGCTAGATAGCGGTTGGGTTGGTGTGATTTGTACAGCAGCAGTAATCAGACTTCCATGGGCCATCCAGTCGCAGCTCAACTCAGACAAAACAACCCTTGCATAATGGAAACTGAAGTCCCAGAATGGATGCCTTGCCTTGCTTATCTGATGGACCAGTGCGTAAGGGGTAAGCAGGCAGCTACAATGCAAGCCTCAGTGCGCTCCCCTGCAATTTAATTATTGGTCCAAATGGAACACACATGCTCCACATGTGCTCCTACATTGCCGTTATCAGCCAACCAAACAGAAACCAAACAAAAGGCTGAGTCTACCTCTGTTGTTACACGTGTGACTGGCTGACGGGTTTGTTTGAAAGGTTAGGGCTGCATTCCAAATGGTGCCCTATTCCCTTCATAGTGAACTACTTTTGACCTGAGCCCGATGGGCCCTGTGTTCTCCGCTATATAGGGAATAGGGTTCCATTTGGGACTCAGGCTCAGTCTACAACTCGTATCCTGAGAGAGTGGAGAGTTGGAGGAAAAGCGTTCACCGGTAGATAAGGACTAAGTGGCCATTGAACAGTGAATGTGGGAAATGTTTACCTTTCCATGCAGTGTTGTATAGACTCTCATGCTGTGTTTTTGGGTTACGCCACCGGTGTAGCTCTCACAAACCAAATGAAGTTTGAGGTAAAAGCCTGGTCCGTCAAGACAAATATTTGGACTCAATTTGCTCTGAAGTTAACTTTAGACTTAGAAAACCTTACAGAGTGTGATGCTGTTGCTTTCTACGAAAGCTGCTTTGGTTGGAATCAACATTCCACCAATATGATAGGCTTTTGACAGCACAATGAATCATTGATGTGCTTGGATCCTCTGACCAAACAAAATATCGGACCAATTCTTTCTATGCCTACATAATGTGAGATCCCCTCATAGCTATGGTGAAGACTGCTGAAGAGTAGAGCTGCCTTTTGACGGAAAGAGGGGTTAAAGCTGAGCGATGGGGTAAGAAAAGGAGAGGTTGCTTTCGATATGAAAATGCCTCTCTGTCCGCTATGTTTTTGAGAAAAGATAGGTTAAAATGGAGAGATGAAAAGAGAGAGGATGATTCCTTCTATATGCGAGTGAGTCTCCTTATTCCTTCCTCCCTCTTCTTTCCGCCTGTCCTGTGTTTGCTGGACCTCAGAGAACAGTGAATTCCTGTGTGACAGCCCATGCAGTCCTGAGATGGCGAGGAGACATGGAGGGTGGGGGGAAATATTCGGAGAATGCCTTCTAAAGAAGGCCCTTTGTGGGCCACTAACTGAGCTCCCCACTAACTGAGCTCCCCACTAACTGAGCTCCCCACTAACTGAACTCCCCACTAACTGAGCTCCCCACTAACTGAGCTCCCCACTAACTGAGCTCCCCACTAACTGAACTCCCCACTAACTGAACTCCCCACTAACTGAACTCCCCACTAACTGAACTCCCCACTAACTGAGCTCCCCACTAACTGAACTCCCCACTAACTGAGCTCCCCACTAGCTGAGCTCCCCACTAACTGAACTCCCCACTAACTGAGCTCCCTACTAGCTAAGCTCCCCACTAACTGAACTCCCCACTATCTGAGCTCCCCACTAACTGAACTCCCCACTAACTGAGCTCCCCACTAGCTGAACTCCCCACTTCGTCCCCTAGCCCCCCCTCCATCTCCCCTGCTACTGACTGTGACTGCCCGTAACTCAAGGCTTGAAAAAGCAGCCTTTTCTTCTCTCTAATTATGACCCCCTCCCCTCTCCTGTCGAGTAGCCCCCTCAGAGAGCCACATACCCTGCTGGGAAGACAAACACTCTTCGCTGTGGTCTGAGACAATACACATCCTGCCTGCCTGCCCTCTGCCCTCCACTCTCCGCCTGCCCTGCCGGGCATTCCTCCTGGCTAGCCCTGCTGGACTAAAGGCTTGCAACCCAAATGGCACCCTATTCCCTGTATAGTGCCCCATAGGGATCTGGTCAAAAGTAGTGCACTATGTAGGGAAAATGGTGCCATTTGGGACACAGACCTTAGACTACAGACATGAGTTACAGCAGGGAAAAGCAGGGGAAAGTCTACTCAGCCCCCTACTGGTTCTGGAGAGTTCTGTTTTATGTAGGTCTTTTTGTTCTGCACGAATCCTAAGACCCTGACTGACTCATAGGTTCGTAACACAACACTTCATGTTTAACAATGAAGACCACCTGTTCCTCTCAGAGTATACGAGGGGTACTGTGAAGAAGGAGGGGATTTGTGCTGCGACTGCTTCCCTGGTACTGCCACACAAGCCTGCCTGGGCCTGAAGCTCCCTGCTGGGGTTGGGATATCAGTGGGTCTTCTCTCCTCTGTGGAGATGCTCCATCTCTGTGTGGAAGTGCCCCATAACTCTCCCCAGAAATCCCCTGAATAAAGTGCGCTGACTCTCCCACTCACTTCCCCTCTCACTCCCTGGATGCGTCCCATATTCCACCCTATTCCCTATATAGTGCACTTAGTTTGACCAGAGACCTATAAGCCCAATAGGGCACTATAAAAGGAATAGGGTGCCATTTGGGACGCAGAACCCTGTCTCACGCTCGTCCGCTGCACAAGCAAATATGGAGGTGGTGAGTGGGCTGCGTGATCGTCCATCAGCCTCCGTTGTCATGGAGGAAAATAAATAAGGCGGGAATGTAACGAGGCTTTTTTAATTCTCTGTCGGGCACGTTCAGGTCTTCCAAAACAGGCAGGCAGGCTGTGACCTCTTAGGGCCAGGGGAAGAGATTTGGGCTGACATGAATTGTTGGAGATACTTATAGCCTGACTAACAGACAGGATTTCTAGTTGTTTATGGGTCTCTTTTGTGTGAGTCTGTGTCAGTGAAGCAGTTCCGCTGTACAACATCAAAGCAGAGTTGAGGCAACAGAGGCAGATCTGCTCAACGAGGCAAAATGCAGAGAGCAGCAGCACTGTGTATTTTAACTACAGACGAGGACAATATCGGCTGAAATGATGCACCTGGTCCGCCTCCAGAGTTGTACAGTAGGAAGTAGATTGTATCTCAAATTACATTACAGCAGCACCACTGATAGCAATTTGCTTCAAGGTGAGTAGTTGCTCTGAATTATCACAAATTCCCAACTTGCCATAACAGAAAAGAGGACACAGGTTTTTCAGAAAGCCCTGTTTTTCTGGTACATTCACAGCATACAGAAAGACTTCTGGACAGTCCGGTGACCCATTAAAACTAGTGTAATTAGCATTTCCCAGCAGATGAAAGCCCTGTCTAAACTATCTCTCTGGGGTCATGTTTAAAAGAGAGGTTCACCTCTGTCATATGATAGAGGACAAAAGGCTTTAAAAGGAGAGTGGTGTAGGAATCCTCTTGACTCTCCCTCTCTCTCTCTCTCTCTCTCTTTGTCTCTCTCTCTCTCTCTCTCTCTATCTCTCTCTCTCTCTCTCTCTCTCTCTCTCTCTCTCTCTCTCTCTCTCTCTCTCTCTCTCTCTCTCTCTCTCTCATTTCTCTCTTATGTTACGCAAAGGGTTAATGGTGGCAAAAGTCCTTTGGCTAATGAGCAGGATTTAAATGTGTGTGTGTGTGTGTGTGTGTGTGCGTGCGTGCGTGCGTGTGTGTGTGTGTGCGTGCGTGTGTGTGTGTGTGTGTGTGTGTGTGTGTGTGTGTGTGTGTGTGTGTGTGTGTGTGTGTGTGTGTGTGTGTGCGTGTGTGTGTGTGTGTGTGTGCGTGCGTGTGTGTGCGTGCGTGTGTGTGTCTGTGAGTGTGTATGTGTGTGTGTGAGAGAGGGTGTGCGTGCGTGCGTGTGTGTGTGTGTGTCTGTGAGTGTGTATGTGTGTGTGTGAGAGAGGGTGTGTGTGCGTGCGTGTGTGTGTGTCTGTGAGTGTGTGTGAGAGAGTGTGTGCGTGCGTGCGTGCATGTGTCCCTGGCTGGGGCTAGACTAGAGGAGATGGGTTTGCCGGTAGTGAAGTGTTCACCTTGGCCAGTGTTGGAAGGGCAGCCTGATTGAAAAGCTTTCTTGCCGTGACATCTGCCGTCCTCCCTGCTGCTCTGTCACTACTTTGATTCATGCGCGCCCAGCTCACGCACACCATGACCGGGAGGCGAGCCACTCTTCTACCCCGCAGGAGAGGACTCCACTTCAGAGGAGGAGGAGAAGGAAGAGGAGGGGAAGATGAAACAGGAGGGAGAAGAAGAAAGGAATGAGAAGAGGAGTACGGGGACTCAGTCGTAAATCAGAAAACAGCAGACTTGCAGACCTATAACTCTGCTATGCAACGATATAAAGATATCATGTTTCAGGTTTATTTAATCATCTATGTTCACTGAGAATGGATGATTTAGTATCTGAGTTTTGGTTGGTTGCGGCCTGTTTAGTGTTTTCCCTCCAGAGCCATATAAGCATCCCTATATGGATTTTTAGTGGATGATGTCACAGCCCACACAGCTGAGGGAATTCTTGTAGTATGCCTTGCTTTTTATCCAAAACAGACTCCCAGGAAAATAACTTCATGGACAAGTACATGGTAGCATCCCAAATGGCACCATACTCCCTACAAAGTGCACGGTTCCCTGCATAGTCTGTATGGGTTCTGGTCAAAAGTAGTGCACTATGCAAGGAATAGGGTACCATTGGGATTCAGCCCATGATTAGAGAACTGCATTGTCTCTATCTGGACACAGATCTATGGACTGTAAGAAATTCATACACATTTGAATTCCAGAGAAAGGCGAAAAAGCATTAAACACTCAGGTCGTAATTCAATTAGAGTGCTGTTTCCAAAGACATACAGTCTCAACTCAGTCGCTTTTTAGATAAGCAACAGGTTTTTCTCTAGCTCACCTCCTCACTTCTCTCTCTCTCTTTCCATGTAAGAGAGGCTGTTTTAAACATGGAGTCTTTCTGGTTGCGCTCAAAACAACAAAAGGGGAAAATGAACAAGGGGTAATTATGAGATGGCTGTAGGAAGAAGAGGGGGGGGTAAGTAGAAAACAGTACTTCACAATGCTTCTCTTCTCCTCCACCTTCCACCCTCCCAGTCTCTATCGGAAAGAGTCCATGGAATCTTGTTTTAATTGATGAGGCCTATTGGAGGTTGTGGAGGCCTGTTGACGTGGCCGGCTGGGGCTGTAGTCAGTGGTGTTAATACACCTTGTCTGGGCATGTTAGCCCTGTTTGGTTTAGTGCCGTAGCCCTGAACGGCCCTCGGGGTTTGATTGATGTGCCCTTGTTTCCCAGGTCCTCCCAGGCCTGTTTGTTGCCCTAAAGCCACCTTGCTTAGTAGGAGAGGCTTTGAAGGCCAAGTGGGTTTGTTTTGCAGTCGGTAGGAAAGTCCTTCTTATCCTTCTATTTCAGGCTGGCTGGATTCCAAACGTCCTCGGTCCATAGTTTTCCGTCCGATCTCTGTGATTATGCACACCGTGGAGTGGTTTGCCAACCTGTCCGTCGATAGCTGGTGTGGTGTTTCCCGGGCCCTCACTCCACAGCTCTCTGGAGGTTGACAGGGGTGTGTGTGTTTGTGCATGCCTGCGTCTATGTCTGTGTGTGTGGGCCGACTGCAAGCAGGAGGCAACGGCAGCAGGACATCAGGCAGTGATGGATGTCTCTGGACCCCGTTAATCTCTGATTGAGTTAAAGCTACTCCACAAACCCTCGCTTTGTTGGCTTTCCTACTTGATATCTTCTCTGTAAATCAACAAAGCTACCGCCTTTTCCTCACATCATAATTACATTACCTAAAATAGCCTCAATAGGCACATGGATGGTATATTTCGTCCTTCTGCACCACTATATAGTACCCTTTTAAGATTGAATTGTTTCACAGTGGGGTGCTAGTGGCCTCCCTGTTACAATACCCTACCCTGGTGCCACCCCCTACCCCTGAACCGCGCCACCCCTAAGAAGGGTCATAGAGAGGGCCTCTCACCTCCTCTCCTCGCCATCCTTGGGCCCTTCAGAGGCTAGAGGGGGACATGAGCTGCATATAGCGGCACCCTATAGTGCATTACTTTGACCTAGAGCCTCTGGTCAAAAGTAATGCACTATATAGGGACTAGGGTGCAGTTTAGGACGCAAGCATGATCAGAGGCAGCTAGTTACTAGGCGAATGGGCTCCAGCCAGACCAGGGTGTGCATGTAAGGCCCAGTAAGGAGAGGTCAGAAAATTGGCCTTCCAAAAACTTGGCAGGACCGGCTAGGCTAGCCCATCAGATCAGCACTTTAATCAGCATGGGCAGTGGGTAAAGACTGGGCAATGCCAACCCCTCCATACACCCTACCCTCTGCCCGGCCCACAGCCCTCAGCCCACACGTTGTTTTTGTTGTTGTGGAAGAGATGCACTGCTTGTTACCACCCCCTCACAGCCTAACTCAGCATGGCCTATTTGGCTTCCGAACAACATCATCGTTAGACAAATCAAGTATATTAAAGTGTGAACAAAGGGGAATTTTGATTGGAAATGAGGATGGGATGAGGCAGCCATGAGAAGAGGATGTGAGCGTCCCTGGCTATCTGGCAATCAGTCAAATAACTGGTCACGCCAAAATACATGTGGCACACACATTCCAAATGACTCCCGTTGTTTTCTTATCGTCATCCTCTTCCGCTTCCTGTCAGGAGCAGAAATAAGGAAGAGACCTCGTCAGTTGCATAACCAAATGAATTCAACTGAATTGTGCCTTAACCCAACCCCTCTGAATCAGAGATGGCGGGCCGCCTTAATCAACATCCTTGTCATCGGCACCCGGGGAGCAGTTGTTGGTTAACTGTTGATTCTCCGGCTCAGGGATTCAAACCAGCGACCTTTCGGTTACTGGCCCAACACTCTTAAGCGCTAGGCTACCTGCCACTTCTGTCTTTATGTGTGTGATAGAGTAGCAAGGGCGCCCTGCACAAAATCCCTTTTCCTTCTGTCCTCCCTGCTCCTCTCTCCAGCCAATAACGGGGCTATCCCAGAATTCTATCCCAGCCCCTACAGACTCCCAGCCGGCTGTATGTCTCTCTGACCTGGTCCAGGGCTCGCAGGGCCCAGCCTCCCATAAACCCTTGCTGTTTCTATGCTGTAGTCTTCTGGGAGGGTGGATGGGGAGGAATAGTTAATTGAACAAGTCCCAGTACAGTTATTACTATTGCCCGCCAGCTCCCTAGCCAGTGTGGAGCCAGATAAAAGCATCAGGGGATGGCTGAGCGAGAGAGGAGATGGGCCTGTCTTGGTCTATCCTGCTCTGCTACCCGGCAGTAGCAGAGGACGACACTGACCCTGTGCCCCCAGACCACCAGCGTTTTTCATGTTGTCACCCATTAGCCTAATACTACCACTACCTCTCTCTCTCTCTCTCTCTCTCTCTCTCTCTCTCTCTCTCTCTCTCTCTTCTCTCTCTCGTACTACTTCTCTCTCTCTGCCCCCCATTCTCTCTCCCTTTCCTCTCACCCTTTCTCCTCCCTCCTTTCTCTCTCCTCATTGTGGAGAGGAAAAATAGCCAGAAATGCCACCCAATATCTTTACCTCTGTTTGACCCCGTTCCTCCCCCTCCCATCCCCCCACTCTTAGAATCCACTGTGCAGAATATACACACAGCTCGTTACTCACGAGGGAGGGAGGGAGCATGCATCTCACAGTAGTCAACAAATGGGCCATATAGTTTGAAAATGATCTCGTTTTTGAATGTGCGTGTCTGTTGTTCTTCTTTTTTGCATATGTCTTGCTCGCCGTGCTGGCTGTCTCGTAAATCAGAAGTCATACCGTATCTTCTCTTCAGTCCCACACAAAGTTCAGTGGGTCATGAGTCCATTGTTTACAGTGAAATACTTGTTGACCCTCTTCCTCCTTCCGCCTTCCTCCTTGCCTCTCATTTTCATAGCATTCATCATATCATCATCATAATGAAATGGATTAGAGGGATTATTATTATTTGTATGGTACGGTATTCCTTCACGGCAAAGGCACTTCCTCTTCTCATACTCTTCCTGTACAGTGTCAGAGTGACCCCAGGATGACCCTGTATATGTGCTCTGTCAGTTACACTAAGAGGACATGGGGTCAGGCATCATTACAGGAGACATATGCAGGGCAGGGAAGGCTCACTGACCGCAGGGTCACATGTCATGGCAGGCAGCCCTATTAAGATCCTATGAAAGTATTAACATTAAAATTCGATGGCCGGCCCCCATTCATGCTTCATGCCGGCATTCTAGCTTTAGTGGTATAGGGCCAGGGAGACTAGGAAAGGAGGGGTTTTATTACCCTTTTATCACCCTTGACTTGTCATTGTTGTAACAATGGCCCTAGGAACTGTCGGGGTCTGAATTTACAACCGAGTCAGAAATGTAGAATACAACAGGTGCAATTTTGACATTTGATTGTGCATCATTCAACAGTTTTTCTCTTGTAATGTCAGTCACTGACAGTCAATCAATTAGCCATGTCAGTTAACAATTTTTGGATTGGTAGGTAGTGTAGTCAGCTATCTAAACTTGTAGTAATCATGGCTGAAAACTGACCGAGCACTCAGGGCATGGGCCCAGGTCCCTGGCCTCCAGGGGGCCCACATTGATTCTGTTAGTCATTCTCACTCAGATATCAAATTAAGATGGCATAAGTCATGGCAAAATGTGTAATAAAAGTGCAGGAAATTAGCTGTAAAACGGAAGAAAAAAAATATCTGTGCCCCATGGTAAAATTTGTAGAATTGCATGAATTTTGTACATAAAATTGTTACATTTTCTCGCAGTCTAATGGCAAAATGTGTAGAATTGCAGAAAACGTGCTTTAAAACTTCAACATTTTCTCTACGCTCCGTGGAAAATGTTTTAGAATGAAAAGAAATTAACCTTAAAACTCACATCCGCCATCAAGAGGGGGACCACTAAAATGTTTTGGCAGAGTAGCCCCCAACCAAATCCTATTTAGGGCCCCCAAAAGGCTAGATCCAGCCCTGATCTAAACCGTGCTGCAGTATAGCCCCCTCTACTCTTCTCTTCTCCTCTCCTCTCCTCTCCTCTCCTCTCCTCTCCTCTCCTCTCTATCTCCTCTCCTCTCCTCTCCTTTCTCTGTTATCACAGCCCTCTCAGATATCAAGGTGGGACAAATGGGAGCTGTCCTCTCAGTAATAGCCCCAGAAATGGCTCACTGACACAGACAATATGAGGACCTGCTACTCTGCTACTGTCTGTTTCTACCTTATCGTCTTTTTTTATCCACTCTTCCTTCTTTCTTTTCTTGTCCAATTTCCAATCTGCTCTCTCTCTCTCTCTCTCTGTTTTTACAAGGTTGCTAGTTACTCTGTTGTGGAATTTATCCAAGGTTTTGTTTGTACAGTACAGTATACAGTGGCTTGCGAAAGTATTCACCCCCCTTGGCATTTTTCCTATTTTGTTGCCTTACAACCGGGAATTAAAATGTATTTTGGAGGGGGGGGTTGTAACATTTGATTTACACAACAACACTTTGAAGATGCAAAATATTTTTTCTTGTGAAACAAACAAGAAATAAGACACAAAAACGGAAAACTCAATCACGCATAACTATTCACCCCCCAAAGTCAATACTTTGTAGAGCCACCTTTTGCAGCAATTACAGCTGCAAGTCGCTTGGGGTATGTTTCTATAAGCTTGGCACATCTAGCCACTGGGATTTTTGCCCATTCTTCAAGGCAAACCTGCTCCAGCTCCTTCAAGTTGGATGAGTTCCACTGGTGTACAGCAATCTTTAAGTCATAAGACATTCGAGGTCTGGGCTTTGACTAGGCCATTCCAAGACATTTAAATGTTTCCCCTTAAACCACTTGATTTTTTCTTTAGCATTATACTTAGGGTCATTGTCCTGCTGGAAGGTGAACCTCCGTCCCATTCTCAAATTTATGCCAGCAGCATACCACCCTGCATACCACTGCTGGCTTGCTTCTGAAGCTAAGCAGGGTTGGTCCTGGTAAGTTCCTGGATGGGAGACCAGATGATGCTGGAAGTGGTGTTGGAGGCCCAGTAGGAGGCACACTTTTGTCTGGTCTAAAAAATGACCCAGGGCAGTGATTCGGGACACTGCCCTGTGTAGGGTGCTGTCTTTCGGATGGGATGTCCTGACTCTCTGAGGTCATTAAAGATTCCATGGCACCTATTGTAAGAGTAGGGGTGTTAACCCTGGTGTCCTGGCTAAATTCCCAATCTGGCCCTCAAACCATAACAGTCAACTAATAATCCCCAGTTTACAATTGGCTCATTCATCCCCCTCCACTCCCCTGTAACTATTTCCCAGGTTGTTGCTGCAAATTAGAATGTGTTCTCAGTCAACTTACCTGGTAAAATAACAGGTAAATAAATATTAAATCAAATCTCTGGAAGAATGAAACATATTTCCCTGTATTTATCCCCATCATTCCTTCAATTCTGACCAGTTTCCCAGTCCCTGCTGATGAAAAACAGCATGATGCTGCCACCACCATGCTTCACTGTGGGAATGAGAGGTGTTGGGTTTGCGCCAGACATAGTGTTTTGACCATCTGACCAGAGTATCTTCTTCCATATGTTTGGGGAGTCTCCCACGTGCCTCTTGGCGAACACCAAACGTGTTTGCTTATGGCTTTTTTTCTGGACACTCTTCAGTAAAGCCCTGCTCTGTGAGTGTACGGCTTAAAGTGGTCCTATGGACAGATACTCCAATCTCCTCTGTGGAGCTTTGCAGCTCCTTCAGGGTTATCTTTGGTCTCTTTGTTGCCTCTCTGATTTAATGCCCCCTTGCCTGGTCTGTGAGTTTTGGTGGGCAGCCCTCTCTTGGCAGGTTTGTTGTGGTGCCATATTCTTTCCATTTTTTATTCATGGATTTAATGGTGCTCCGTGGGATGTTCAAAGTTTCTGATATTTTTTTATAACCCAACCCTGATCTGTACTTCTCCACAACTTTGTCCCTAACCTGTTTGGAGAGCTCCTTGGTCTTCATAGTGCCGCTTGCTTGGTGGTGCCCCTTGCTTAGTGGTGTTGCAGATTCTGGGGCCTTTCAGAACAGGTGTATATATACTGAGATCATGTGAGAGATCATGTGACACTTAGATTGCACACAGGTGAACTTTATTTAACTAATTATGCGACCTCTGAAGGTAATTGGTTGCACCATATCTTATTTAGGGGCTTCATAGCAAAGGGGGTGACTTGTCAGTTTTTAAATTAAATATTTTTTTTGTAACAAGTTATATTTTTCATTTCACTTCACCAATTTATCTATTTCAATTACAGGTTGTAATGCAACAAAATAGAAAAAACGCCAAGGGGGTGAATACTTTTGCAAGGCACTGTAGGCAATGTTGCAAGACATGAGGCAAGACTTCAGTATGTGGGGATTGTTGAGTAATGTAGTTGGTTATTCACTGTCACCCGACCCCGAGTTAATGTTCTAATGCATTTCCTAGAAAACAATCTGCTTGGATATTCAGTAACAGCAATGTGACTACCTGAATATTCATAAACATGTTCTTCTACAAATATGCATGGTATTTCATTTCACGAGCTGACTTGGAAAGGGAAAAGTGCTAAATGCATATTTCCATTCTGCCCAGGGCGATTCTCTAATTAATTGTGGTTATCCATCCCTGTTTTATTCATGATAACAAGATGTTTTATGGAAAATGAAGGGATCGTAATGAGTGCAAAATACCAGCACTTTAACACTTTCTCGCATCACTACCACAATTATTGCTTCCATTAAATGTTTAACCCCGTGAATAGACAGTGAAAGGAAATAGATTCCAGGGTGAAATGGAATACAGGTTTTCTGTTTGTTAGCATTTAGCTAGCCTTCGAGCGTGTCTCCAAAAAGAGCTCTACACATTAAGCAATTAGATCAAGTTGAAGTTTATCGTTTATCCAACGATTGATTTATGACTAGTGGAACGACTGGTCGAAAATTCCTTTATCATACCGGCTGTATTTCTGTATTTTGAAAGTTCTATATCTTGCAAACTTGATTGCTGACCCGAAAAATATTTTGGGGACTATATCACCAATGGACTAATGGAACAAATACCAAAATATCATTTTTGGGTGGAGTTTTCCTTGAAATCTCACCCCACAGTCCAACTGGAGTTCCTTTTAGTCTGACAGCAAACCATGTATAATCACGTTATCGTGACTTGTCATGGCTCACGGTGTGTGTGTGTAATGATCTGGTGAGCTCATAAACAGCAGTTGTGCTACAGAAATATGGTACTGATCTGTTTTGGTCTTCTGGGCTTTCTGTAGGGCCTAGGGAGAAAGTGTGTAAGCTGAACACACCTCGTAGTTTACGAGAAGCTAAAACAGCAAAACAGCACAAAGCCTTGCACGTACGACAAGGACATGAGGTTTACAGACCTTCGTTTGTGTGGTTGGTTCTATTCCTCGAGCTGTCTTTCTCCCCCTCCCCCACATACCTTCCTCTACCCTAGCGTGAGCCAACGCCAAATGTAGCAGATAGCGACCCCCTAAGGCTAACTAACTTCTCTCCACATTCTGTCTGCTCTCTCTCTCTCATATTTCCTAATGAAGGTGCATTGTGTTGTGTCGAGGTGCAATAATTGGGTCTAAATACCCAAATTCATTCAACTGATTGTTGGATAGAACGCATGCAGGATCTCTCAACAATGTCATTCACCAATGACAACGATCTGATAATGATATATCCATCAATGATAATGATCTGATAATGATATACTGTATCCACCAATGATAATGGTAATTGCAGAAGCAGCCTCAAAATCAAAACCAACCGGTCACATCTAAAAATATGACATTGGCTGGGCTTTGCAATGAGCTGGGCCGGGCTGATCCAAGCGAGGCTCGCCAGAACGAGTGACACGCAAAAGCCTTGATGGATGCAGCTGTGGAGGACTTTGAGTAGGGAGGATCTTATACAGACATGTGGTATGGTATAAGGGCCAAATGAGAAGCTCTCCTCCGCTCTCCCCTCCTTAGCCCACTTCTAAACACTTCGGTTCTAATCATTCTTCAGAATGGTGGTGATGGTGGTGGGACCCACCACTGGGTGGGTCCCTCCCTCCCTCCCTCCCTCCCTCCCTCCCTCCCTCCCTCCCTCCCTCCCTCCCTCCCTCCCCCCACGCACGCACGCACACACACACACACACACACACACACACACACACACACACACACACACACACACACACATTCCCATGCACACACACACACACACGCACACACACACACTCCCTCACTCACAGACACACACCGGTTCTAAGGGGACTTGGTTAGGCACTAATCTGTCCTGACTCTCTCCCGTTGGCTGAATGCAGGACTGTTGGAGTAAGAAGCTATAAAAAGCCACTGATTGCTTGAGACACCCTTGATGTCTCACGTCCAAGTTTCCATTTCAGCTCAGTGAACTGTGGGTCTTTCCTACCCTGGCTACTCGGCAGTCTGAAATCACAAAGTTAATAACTCGATTAGTGTGAGACGGAGTCGGACGTTTAAATGTCGAGTCTGTTGCTGCCCACCCTGTTCCTTCCTTGTCTGTCAGACTCAGCAACTGACAGTTAGTTCATTACAGACCTGAGGAGGGAGGAGGGGAGGAGAGGGGGAAGGAGGTTGGGTGAGACTATTATTATAGTTGTGGGTTAATGAATGTGACATGCTGGAGGAAAGCTGTAAGCACAGTCCATCTGACCTGGTGAGGTACGTCCCCTTCACGCTCTGAAAAAGAAGGACGGCGGCCTCCTTGTAGAAACAGTAATGATGTGATGCTCCAGTCCTGAGTGACAGTTTGTTAGCCCTGACGTCTCGCTAGCAACTGAGCAGAATTTTAGATCTCAGAGTGCGGATTTTTGGACAGCTGACAACAGGCTTTACCTGTAAATCCCATCTAGAACTCTCTGAGGCTGCGTCCCAAATCACACCCTATTCACTATTCACTTTGTAGTGCACTACTTTTTTACCCCATAGGGTACTGGTGCACTATATAGGGAAAAGGATGCCATTTAGGACGCAGCTTATAGGCCTCCCAGTTCAGTTCTGTTGTTTGGACCACTTTAGTTAGTTTTAACCCCGAGAGTTGTTTTTGTCGTGTTTGGAGGTGACATGTTTCTAGAAAAAGAAACACTAGAGAACAGACTTGGAGTGCATCCCAAAAGGCACCCTATTCCCTATTGCCCCATGTGCCCTGGTCAAAAGTAGTGCACTATGCACTGTAGGGATTTGGCCGCCATTTCGGACGTAATCTTTGACAGTTTGCTGTGACACAGTTCTACCAGGGGAAAGAATATAGAAGAATATTTGTACATTTGTTTTATAGCTTTCTACTCGGTCAATGACTTATGTTTCTAAACGGGCCTGATTTAAAGAACTATAACCTATTGTATCAAGCTTTAACAGCGCTTTATGACATTATTCCTTATTAACCAGGATCATATCCCATCTATCATAACCACATCATATGCTTTTTTTATATAGAGCTATAGAGATCAGCATTTCTAAAAGGGAAAGCTGAAGGCAGTTTAAACTGTGTTATATTGTTAGCCTGTGGTTCATCGCCTCCTCTTGGGTTGTGTGAGGTGGGTTAATGTTCCCGTTTGACACAGCAGGATTGCTTTCTCTCGCTCCCCGCAGTAAGAAGGCAGGGTAATACATTTGGAGGCGCTGAAGCGATGGTCGGGGAGAATTAGATTCATCCCTTTTTTGCTTTTAATTTCCCCTCTGGATTGGCAGACCATTTTCACTGTTAGTGTTGTGGGAGGCACATCCAGGCTGGAGTGGAGCAGACAGATTAATGAAATGTTATAGCTGGGGCATGATTCAGCTGGATCCTACTGTCTATAAGGGAAAAGGACAACATGTAACGTAACAAATTACTATACTGTCTCTGTTGGGGGGGGGGTCCAAATTGAACTTTGTGGAGCCTGAGGAGAGTATGAAATGAAATGATGAATCGAGGGCAGCTGGAGGACAGGCCAAGCTTAAAAAGTAGGCCATCGCCTCTGTGTTTGGATGAGAACGGTATTCCCTTCTAAGGGCGTCTGTCTGGTCGGGGGTCTTTGGGTCAGGCATTATGGTTGTTGTTAACGGACCTCCCTCACTTCAGAGGGCTCCCAAACACACACACACACACACACACACACACACACACACACACACACACACACACACACACACACACACACACACACACACACACACACATAATTTCATAAAGAATATATATTTTTTAGCACACTGAAAATGCAGTGTTTCTATGTCAAACTGTTTTGTTATATTTCAGTCTTCTGTGATGTATATAAAGTGTAATATTAGGATGCAAACTCAACTCTATATCTGACATGGTACATGTTTAAGCCCATAACTATGTGTGTGAGGTGTATACTTTTGTTTCAAGGTAGATTTGTATAAGACTACCAAGAATCACTCTGTGTGACCCTGATTTAACCCATTGCAGTACAAGGTTAATATGTCTGTCAATCGAAAGTTGTTCTGAGGCTTTGCGTTGTCCAGCCTTGCAAACGATCCTATAATGACTTCCAGATGACAACAGCTTGGGCTAGGCCACAGAACCACTGCTCTCAGATCAGATCATAGCGGTGCCTATAGACCTGCTGAAACACAACCACCCGGCTAACAGAAGGCCCAGGGCCGGACATTGTTGAAGCAATGAAGAACTCTTTTTGTTTTGCCTCGTAAGCAGACAGAAAACCCCCAGGGCGCGTCGTCCTACATTCCCTCGTTCATTCGACTCCTCTGTCTCTCCATCCCTCCGTCTACATCCTCTCTCCCACTGCGCCGTCTTTATGAGGTCTTCTGAGGCTTCCGATGATGTACCAGAGTAAGAGAGGTGAATTATAGACAGAACACAACAGAACAGATTGATGCCCTCTGTGCTGTGAGCTGTGGAATGGAAAGGTCCGACTCAGTCTGCAGAGAGAGGAGAGCCCAATATTGCAGAAGGGGATACTGAACAAAGCTGTACACCCCACCACAGAAACATATGGCTTACAGTAGATATGACCTCTTTCTGAGATCATATCTTGATAAGCTGCAGGTTGCCATAAGCACTTTCTAATGATCCAGTGTGTGCCCCCCCTCTCCTGTGTCGCCCGTGGCGCCTTCCTTAACATTTCCCAAATACCCCCCATTTAAGTGTAATTCAAAGCAGGCGAAAGAAACCATTTGAGGGGGGTGGAGGGTGGATCATGTGGATACTTGTCTCCTTCCACCCGAGGGATAGCCCCCTATTCCAATCCATCACTCAGAGCGTAGCCTGAGTCATCTATTGTGCAAATACCATAAGCATTTAGTGAATTGACCTACCTTCACTTGTTGAAGTGAACGTGTATTGACAGTCATTTGGGGATCGGGGTGTAGCCAAACGGAGAAAGCAGACTCTTTCTAGAGCCTAGGAGGCACATATTTTAGCGAAGTGTGCGGGGGTGCGCGGTTGCGCCAGCTAGCGGTGGGTGTACGGATGCACTAAGTAGCTGGGTCTAGGTTATGTGTTTTTAATGGTTGACAGTAATGAGAAGGAGGATTGGAGGGAGAAGACAGCAGGTCATGAGGTTTGAGCAGGAATACATTAGATAAGTGCCCCACCGAGCTGAATTCATTGGGAATGGGCGTTATGGGTGATTAAATACCATGGTAACCTGAACCCACACAGCTCCCCTTACTGCACTCTGTCTGTCAATCACAATGAAAACAAAGCATGGAGTATGTATCTATCCAGCACATGCATACACGCATAGGCATAAACACACACACACACACACACACACACACACACACACACACACACACACACACACACACACACACACACACACACACACACACACACACACACACACACACACACACACACACACACACACACACACACACACACACACACACACACACACACACACTTTGTTTATCAGTCTAGATCACCTTAGGCTGTGTTCATTCAGACCACCCATTGCTCAGATTCAGATTGCCTTGACTCACTCCATCTTATGTTATTCACACACAATGTGTGTGTGTGGCCTGGCTCCCGTTGCTACCCACTCGTATTTGGAAGGTGCTTTCCTCCCTGGTCTTAAAGCTTCATGCTGACTCAATTAGCCAGTTCCTCACGTCAATAGCCCTGCGTCTGAAAAGCCATTTTAGTCGGCTTTGGAGCGTGCGCACGTGGCTGCCGCCTGATGGCATTTTCACCTGTGTCTGATGGTCTCACTGTACCTTCGAGGAGTATAACACACACACACACACACACACACACACACACACACACACACACACACACACACACACACACACACACACACACACACACACACACACACACACCACAGATATAATAACTGTAATCCCACACACACTTCTCTCTTTAGGCATCTGTCCCTTTACCAGGGAGAAGACCAGCCCTAACACACACTCTCAGCTTCACCAGAACTGCGTTATGTAAACCTAGACTTAGTACAGCTGGGAGTCATTGTTCTAGAATCTCTGCAGTGTCTGCATTATCTAACAACGTGGAGCTGTGCCACGTGGAGAGAATATGAACCTGCCCGCCTGTTCCTGGGTTTATCCTGTCGATCTCATTATTACTGCAGCATGTTTTCTCTGCATTAGGGAGGAGCAACTACCAAAACATAAACTTGGTTGTTGGTCCATCATTTCCAACTAGTTGTGTGCGTGTGTGTGTGTGTGTGTGTGTGTGTGTGTGTGTGTATTATACCTACCCAATACAACATGTGACAGATTCTTCTTTTTCCTTTGTCCAGGTATGACTATGTGGAGGTGCGTGATGGCGTGGATGAGAATGGTCAGCTGGTGGGGAAGTACTGTGGGAAGATCGCCCCGTCACCCGTGGTGTCTTCTGGGAACCAGCTCTACATCAAGTTTGTGTCCGACTACGAGACCCATGGAGCAGGCTTCTCCATCCGCTATGAGGTCTTCAAAACAGGTGAGAGGAGACCAAGTGAATGAAAAACACACACACGCGATCACAATACTCGTTTCCTGGTTTGTTTGTCATTTAGTCCTGCTGCTTTAATGCATCAAGGTATTACATATGCTAAACAATATGTCTCCACACAAACGGATTAATAATGTTCACCATGTGTATATAACTGCCTTAATTGGCAGCAGCTAATCGGGAACCTTAATAAATACCAACACAAATATTCTCCATAAACAATCTGCAGCAACTGAATGTTTCTTGCAGTACTTCTGAGACGCACTGTAGTCATAGACATATGATGATTCTTGTTCATCCAGACTGACAAATGTCCTCTTCCTCGGTTTACGTGACTCCACATCATCATGGTTAAGTGGGGAGGGTGAGTCATCAATGGTTTCCTGTTTCTGATAGGCTAAATTCAAATTCATATATTCAGCTGTCGTCAAAAAACCCCGAAGAAGTTCCTTCCTCAACAATACAATCTCCGTCTTGTTTTCACCAATACTATCATGGGATGTTCTTCCTCCTTATCTGAAGACCACACAAGAGGCAGAGCTTCCTGTTGTTGCCTTGTCTTCCTGTGTTTATGGAGGGCTGGGGAAAGGATTTCCATTGAGTAACTGGGAGAGAGGGAGGACACAGACAGGTGCAACAGAGAGCAGACTCCACTCTGATTAATTAACCCTCAGCCAGTCTATGGGATGACCCAGACACTCAGAGAAGATGGAAGCCCTGACAGGGCCCTCTTTTTAATCTCTGAAGTGTGTGTGTGTAGGGGTAGGGTATGTGTGTGTATCCGTGTGTGTGTGTCCCTTTGATCTGATGTTAATGCGCCCACACGCCAGCTGCCTCACACACATCTCCCCACACTTCAGTGAAGTGCAGCATTCCCTGTTGATGAGGCAGTTCAATTGTACACACCACATTCCTCTGAGGAGGTGTTTCCCAGTCTCATCCATTAAAAGGACTGATTAGAAACGAGCTGGGTTAGGGCCCCTGGGCTACGAGGGATGGGGGGAAGAAGTGCTGAATGCAGGGCGTTGCGATATGGAGAAATATATCATATTGATATCCAGATGTGTTTTCACTGAGAGGGGAATATGTCCTATTGGAGCCTACTGGAGCCTACCCAGGATGCTGTAGTCTTGGTGGGATGTTTTGCTCCAGGACCATCCCCTGTAAAGCTGGCATCATGGTTGTGCCGTCAGGACCGGGCCGGTTCTTCTGTGGCAGCCAGGCAACAGAAGCTTGTTTAGCTTTGAAACCAGCGTGCATAGACACCTAGACTCTCTGTGAGGAACCTGGAGCGCAGCCCTGGCTTTCATCAGCAGTGCAGTCAACAGAGCAGAGGAATGTATAATTGGGGGGGAAAACAGGTTGTTTGTAGTCCTCCACATCTCTCACACACACACACACACTGGTTTTTCAATCAAGGGATCTTAATTAGCCCGGGCTATTTCTTTTATGGGCAGTAAATTGTCGGCCTCGCTCCACACAGAGAGAGAGAGAGAGAGAGAGAGAGAGAGAGAGAGAGAGAGAGAGAGAGAGAGAGAGAGAGAGAGAGAGAGAGAGAGAGAGAGAGAGAGAGAGAGAGAGAGAGAGAGAGAGAGAGAGAGAGAGAGAGAGAGAGAGAGAGAGAGAGAGAGAGAGAGAGAGAGACAGAGAGAGAGAGAGAGAGAGAGAGAGAGAGAGAGAGAGAGAGAGAGAGAGAGAGAGAGAGAGAGAGAGAGAGAGAGAGAGAGAGAGAGAGAGACAGAGAGAGAGACACAGAGAGAGAGACACAGAGAGAGAGAGACACAGAGAGAGAGACACAGAGAGAGACACAGAGAGAGAGACACAGAGAGAGAGACAGACAGGTCCAGCTTATGTTGTCAATTGCTGGAGTGCACTAGGGTCACCGAAACTAAGACACAGCTAACTCCTCCAAGTTCCCACCACCACCCGTTTAGGCCAAATGGTCCGGGCCGGATTTCAGAAGACAAACAGGCCATCCTTCCTGACTAGAAGCCTTTATGTTTATCCTGTCATCTTGTCTCACTTAAAGTCTTCCTCAAGTGTCTCAGAAAAGGTCCCTCTCCTTCTGAAAGAAGCCATATGCTTCTGTTTAACAGCTCTGCAATTTGTAACTCTCAGAGCCACATCAAGCCTGGCGCCGGGCCCATTGAAGTGGGCAAAGAGAGAGAGAAAGAGAGAGAGGGGGAGAGAGAGGGGGAGAGAGGCAGGGATCATGCCACTGTTCCTCCCTCCATCCCTCCTCCCCCTCTCCCTGATGCTGCTCACTGTGATGGAATTTGAAGAGTGGAGAAAAGGGGAATGGGGAGGAGGGGAGAGGAGGGGATGAGGGAGGTTATCTGCCCTGCCTTTAAGTGAAAAGCCCCATCATTCCGCATTTCACTCCCCAGAGCCGTTTATCATGTTCCTGCTCTACGAGTGCTTTTTACGAGGACACCTGTGTCAACTCCCAGGGAATGAGGAGAGGTGAGGGAGAGGGGAAGACTGATGCAGGGCACGTGGACCGTTCAGCTTTCATCTCGTGAGCGCTCTCATAGGCACAGGTCACATCTGGCACTGGCACACACCCCATAGAAACTTTAGACTCAAACCCTCTCTTTATGCTTAAGGCCCCTCATTGGTGCTCTGTCTCATCCCTCACTGTCAACATAGTAGGAAATTATGTCATAAGCATGTTGACATGCTAAATGCCTGTCAGTGCGTCAAAAAGAGAGAGAGTTTGCGTGTGCGTTTTTGTTTAAATGAATGACACACACCCCAGCTGTAGCTTCAGGTTAACATTTGATTGTGTCCAAAGAGTAATTGTCCACTGCCCTTTAACCCTTCTATCAGTGTAGCTACAGGCGAGGAAACGTCCACCCAGAAGTAGCTAGTTACTAGGCGGACTGGGCTAATTATCAACCAGATCGACACATGGAAAATATGCAGCAGGGATTTGCTCAGCAGACTTAGAACAGCACCTCCGAACATTAAGGGCCCGGTCCATAATAATCCTGACCAGGCAGGGAAGGAAGGAGAGAGAGGCAGTCATGTTAAAGGCATGTGCCATGTCGCCGTGTTAACCAATGATTAGCCACACGGCATTACAGCAGTCTCCTTTCACCGTCTAAAGAAACATTTTGAAATGCTAAATAGACAAACCTAGCCTAAGGGAAAATGAATGAGGGGACAAGCATGTTGAAAGAGGCCCCAAGTCGGCTGTTGAAATCGTATTTCAAATCAAATGACATTTTATTGGTCACATACACATGGTTAGCAGATGTTAATGTGAGTGTAGCGAAATGCTTGTGCTTCTAGTTTCGACTATGCCGAAAAATCTATAACGAGTAATCTAACAAATTCACAACAACTACCTTTATGTGTACACACAAATACACACAAATGTAAAGGGATGACTAAGAATATGTACATATAAATATATGGATGAGCGATGGCCGAACGGCATAGGCAAGATGCAGTAGATGGTGTAGAATACAGTATATACATATGAGATGAGTAATGTAGGATATGTAAACATTATTAAAGTGGCGTTATTTAAAGTGATTAGTGATGCCTCTATGTAAACATGATTAAAGTGGCGTTATTTCAAATGACTAGTGATATCTTTATTAAGTCCGTTTATTTAAGTGGCCAGAGATTTGAGTCTGTATGTTGGCATCAGCCACTCTATGTTAGTGATGGCTGTTTAACAGTCTGATTGCCTTGAGATAGAAGCTGTTTTTCAGTCTCTCGGTTCCAGCTTTGATGCATCTGTACTGACCTCGCCTTCTGGATGATAGCGGGGTGAACTGGCAGTGGCTTGGGTGGTTGATGTCCTCTATGATCTTGTTGGCCATCCTGTGACATCAGGTGCTGTAGGTGTCCTGGAGGGCAGGTAGTTTGCCTCCGGTGTTGCAGACCGCACTACCCTCTGGAGAACCTTGCGGTTGAGGGCGGTGCAATTTCCGTACCAGGCGGTGATACAGCCTGACAGGATGCTCTCGATTGTGCATCTGTAAAAGTTTGTGAGTGTTTTAGATGACAAGCCAAATTTCTTCAGCCTCCTGAGGTTGAAGAGGCGCTGCTGCGCCTTCTTCAAAACACTGTCTGTGTGGGTGGACCATTTCAGTTTGTCTGTGATGTGTACGCAGAGGAACTTAAAACTTTCCACCTTCTCCAGTCCTGTCCCGTCGATGTGGATAGGTGGGTGCTCCCTCTGCTGTTTCCTGAAGTCCACGATCATCTCCTTTGTTTTGTTGACGTTGAGTGAGAGGTTATTTTCCTGACACCACGCTCCAAGGCCCTCACCTCCCTGTAGGCCGTCTCGTCGTTGTTGGTAATCAAGCCTACCACTGTAGTGTCGTCTGCAAACTTGATGATTGAGTTGGAAGCGTGCATGGCCACGCTGTCAAGGGTGAACAGGTAGTACAGGAGAGGGCTGAGAATGCATCCTTGTGGGGCTCCAGTATTGAGGATCAGTGGGGTGGAGATGTTGTTTGCTACCTTCACCACCTGGGGGCGGCCCCTCAGAAAGTCCAGGACCCAGTTGCACAGGGCACGGTCGAGACCCAGGGTGGTGAACAGCATTCTTACATAGGTATTCCTTTTGTCCAGATGGGTTAGGGCAGTGTGCAGTGTGATGGCGATTGCATCGTCACTGGACCTATTGGGGCGGTAAGCAAATTGGAGTGGGTCTAGGGTGTCAGGTAGGGTGGAGGTGATATGATCCATGACTAGTCTCCCAAAGCACTTCATGATGTCAGAAGTAAATGCTACGGTGCGAGAGTCATTTAGTTCAGTTACCCTAGCTTTCTTGGGAACAGGAACAATGGTGGCCATCTTGATGCATGTGGGGACAACAGACTGGGATAGGGATTGGTTGATTGGTCTATGTGTCCGTAAAGATTTGGGTACGTTGAAGATTTTGACACGAAACGGAAATCCTTAGCACTTTGGGACTTGAGGTTAGAAGATGTGAAAGATATATTTAACAAGTTGTGACTTTTACCTGTTAAATAAACTCTACATAGTGCACTACTTTAGACCTTAGGGAATAGGATGCCATTTGGGGTCTAGCCACTGTGTTTTTGAGGCTGCAGCTCGTCTCAACACCCGTCATAACACTGTGTTTTTGAGGCTGCAGCTCGTCTCAACACCCGTCATAACACTGTGTTTTTGAGGCTGCAGCTCGTCTCAACACCCGTCATAACACTGTGTTTTTGAGGCTGCAGCTCGTCTCAACACCCGTCATAACACTGTGTTTTTGAGGCTGCAGCTCGTCTCAACACCCGTCATAACACTGTGTTTTTGAGGCTGCAGCTCGTCTCAACACCCGTCATAACACTGTGTTTTTGAGGCTGCAGCTCGTCTCAACACGTCATAACACTGTGTTTTTGAGGCTGCAGCTCGTCTCAACACCCGTCATAACACTGTGTTTTTGAGGCTGCAGCTCGTCTCAACACGTCATAACACTGTGTTTTTGAGGCTGCAGCTCGTCTCAACACGTCATAACACTGTGTTTTTGAGGCTGCAGCTCGTCTCAACACCCGTCATAACACTGTGTTTTTGAGGCTGCAGCTCGTCTCAACACCCGTCATAACACTGTGTTTTTGAGGCTGCAGCTCGTCTCAACACCCGTCATAACACTGTGTTTTTGAGGCTGCAGCTCGTCTCAACACGTCATAACACTGTGTTTTTGAGGCTGCAGCTCGTCTCAACACGTCATAACACTGTGTTTTTGAGGCTGCAGCTCGTCTAAACACCCGTCATAACACTGTGTTTTTGAGGCTGCAGCTCGTCTCAACACCCGTCATAAATCATACTGTTTGTTTAATTCCAGCATGCTGTCTGATCTCTTTCAGTGTGTGTGTGTGTGTGTGTCAACACCCGTCATAAATCATACTGTTTGTTTAATTCCAGCATGCTGTGTGTGTGTGTGTGTGTGTGTGTGTGTGTGTGTGTGTGTGTGTGTGTGTGTGTGTGTGTGTGTGTGTGTGTGTGTGTGTGTGTGTGTGTGTGTGTGTGTGTGTGTGTGTGTGTGTGTGGCGGTGGGCCCTGGCAGGTAGAAGAGTGGGTGCTATTGGGATGCACTCGACTGAGCCTCTCTCTGAGAAGTTTGTGTTTTTCAGGAAGAAGCTCTGGAGTGTTTACAGGCCCTGTGCATCTTGGTACGGCTTTCGGGGGCGATGCGATTCACAAACAACAGGAGCAAAACCAGAAAGAGACAGACAATGGGTTGTGGGTTAACGTGTGGTTATCAATGCCACATTATTTGCCTCCTGAAGCTGGCCACACACAGACACAAACACGCACACAGTAAATAGCTTAACTGTAGCATACCATCAGGCAAACACAAAGCATCGTGGGTAGAGAGGTAGCAAGAGATGAGAGGAACTTTTGAGGAATGGCCTTCCGTGCAGAACGAGATCAAATGAGACCAAGGAGAAATCTGTTTTCTGATTATCTCTTCAGGGGAGAATGGACCTTTCCTTTATTCCATCTTTTTCCGTTCTGATCTTTTTCCCTGCACCCATCATCTTTTTCAAGACACCCACACAAAAACACACAATGGCCGCTAGTTTGCCCTTCCCTGTCCCTCTTTGCTCTGTGGCTGAATGAAACTATGAAAGGGATGGAATCTGGATGGAGGAGGTGGTGGTGATAACATGGAATTACGGCGCACAGAGAGAACGTAGCGGAGACAGACAGACGTGCTCTCCTGTTACCCACTAGCCTAGCGCTCCATCTCTCCCACTCCCTCTGGCTGTCCTTTGATCCTGCTCTAAGATAGCCCTGCAGTCCTAGCGAGTGGCCAGCGCCGTCCTCTCCGCTCCTCACACAGGCATTGGGAGCAAAGTCACACAGTGTGAAAGGATTCTTTTATTTTCTTCTTTTATTTTTATTTTTTTTTTGTCTGAAAGGATTTTCTTTTGGACCAATTCTACACTTGTCAAACATCATATGAGACAACAGCGACAGAAAGCGGCGACCAAGTGGAAAGCTCCTCTCAGACAGAGCTTCAGCCTGGAAGCCATATCGAGCTGTTCTTTCTTTTAAATTGTATATCCACTAGGAACTCTGCAGCAAACTGTGGTCCAGTGCACTTAAGGGCTGTCGGAGACTTCTTTCCATGGAGTAGCCGGTTGTCTGGTCTGTTATGTTCCATACACACCTGTGGGCCCCTGAACCTCCCTCCCTGTCCCCCAACTCAGCCGACCCCAGGATCAGACTTTAAGTGGAGGCCAACCGAGTTCTGGAGAGCCACATCTATGGGAATTATATTTTAGCGCAGTTGGAATCGCTCTCTGGTCTCTCTTGGTTTTCCAAAGGAAAATTTAATGGCAAGACCCGCTGTTTTGAAAACCAGCAGCTTTCAGAGCAGCACTAAATGTCAACTCGCATCACAGTCAAACCGAAATGGTGTTCCTGCCTTGCCTTATTCTTCCCATCAGCCCGCCCTCGACCCCTCCCCCCCAAAAAGCTAAGACATAAGCCACTCTCCTCTCATTTTCAACGTGTGTCAGATAGATTGAAGGGGTTCTGATGGTCCTGAATTTGGGGCCTGGCGAGATGCCTGCAGATGACTAAATAACAGGGGGGGGGGAACTTTGCCACATTCACTTAAGCTGCGTGGGCTGTTACACTGGTGTACAGAGCTCTATCTAACTAGCCACACATGGTGATGGTGATGGCTCCCCCACAATTTCTGCCTCAATCAGCCTGCGCCCATGGAAAGGTTGTCAGAATAACATGGAAGTGACATTAACCACTGCACGGTTCTACGACTAATGGTTGTAATGATAACGTGAGTTAACAATGGTTTAGTCTTCTCTGATGGTGTGCCGTTCATCAGGCGAATGGTCTCTCTTGAGTTAGAATACCAGTAAATCGTTTTTATGCAGTTTTTGGTATTTGTCCTGCCAATCTTCAAGCAGTGTTAATAAATCATACTTGTCTGGCCATGAAGCTGTGTAAAATGACGAATGTGTGAAATCTGCTCACTTCCCTCATCAGCTGAAAGCCTTTTCTCCACAGAGCCATGAGTAAATGTTTTGACTTGTTGGTATAAAACAAAAAACTGGCAAATGTGTGTGTGTGTGTGTGTGTGTGTGTGTGTGTGTGTGTGTGTGTGTGTGTGTGTGTGTGTGTGTGTGTGTGTGTGTGTGTGTGTTGTGTAGCCCCCCCCTTGCCTCTCATCGCTGAGGCTGTAATTTTCTCTAAGCACTTCTCATATGTCGCACAGACGTGTAATGAGGGCTGGTGTGGTGTGTGTGTGTGTGTGTGTGTGTGTGTGTGTGTGTGTGTGTGTGTGTGTGTGTGTGTGTGTGCGTGCGTGCGTGCGTGCGTGCGTGCGTGTGCGTGCGTGTGTGCGTGTGTGTGTGTGTGTGTGCATGCATGCGTGCGTGTTTGTGTCCGGGTGCATGTTCATTCCGCCCCATGCTGGTGATTGAGGCTTTTCTATGATGTTTATACTCACTCTGGCTAGATGTTACAGCAGCAGCAGATTCAACACACACACACGCACACACACTCACGCACGAACGCATGCATGCACACACACACACACAACACACACACACACACACACACACACACACACACACACACACACACACACACACACACACACACACACACACACACACACACACACACACACACACACACACACACACACACACTGAGGGATGCAGAAGTGGGAAGTCATCGACAGAAAGAGAATAAGAAGTTGAGAGAGAGAAGGGAGGAGTGGTGTATATTCTCCAGCCTTTGGTCAGTCGGCGGCCCATTGAATGAATGACAAACATGTTAAGGTGGTCTCAGTGCCATAAAGCACCACTTCAAAGCACCAGCTGGCTCACAGAGCTTCTCAACCCACAAAACAAGACACTCTAAAGTATCCCTTTGTGATTCCTCTATATGTCTTCTTTCCATCCTCTATCGCTCTTTCTCTTAAACCTTTCTTCAACCTTTCTTTCTTTCCTTCTTTCTCAGTTGCAAAATAGATGTCAAAGCCCTGGATTAATAAACAGATATATCAATTCAAAATCTCTATTTGCCTCTCCTCCTCTCAGGTCCGGAATGTTCCAGGAACTTCACGTCTAACAGCGGGGTGATAAAGTCACCTGGTTTCCCGGAGAAGTATCCCAACAACCTGGACTGCACCTTCATGATCTTCTCCCCCAAGATGTCCGAGATCATCCTGGAGTTCGAGAGCTTCGAGCTGGAGCCTGACACCACTCCTCCCACCGGGGTCTTCTGTCGATACGATAGGCTGGAGATCTGGGACGGCTTCCCTGGAGGTGAGCCACAGTCAAATATCTGGTCAGATATAGTATCTTTGTTAGCATTAGTATTATACACTATGGTAATATAAACACACTGAATAGGACTGATGAATGTGGACTGGACACATAGCTTAGTCATCATGGCTCAATGCCAAACATGTCCTCGTTCAAATAATCTACCGTACTCCCTTCCTTCCCATACAGTCACCTATTGTGTTGGGGGAGTTGTTTATGCTTGTCAGTTGGGAGGAGGCCTGGTATGTAGACAAGGGTGGTACTCCACCCTACTGTTGACCAGTCAGCAGTGGACTTTCCCCTGTCCAGAAACAACCTAAACTCTTTGTCTAGGTTGGGATTTAGTTGTTGTTTCTCACTGAGTTTAAAATGGCTTTGAACAGTGTCAGACTTGCTTCAGGTATGATATAGAAGGTGTATGACTTCTCCAAAAAGAACCGTGTTGATTAAACAGGCTGTGAAGACCTCGCGGGCTCAGTCCATGTCACATAATTAGCACTTTTATTTGAATCCCTCGGTGAAACGCATCAACAACACTGACATCTCTTATAAACAACAGAGACGTTGACATGAAACTACCCTCTCTCAGGAACATATGTTTATTCTGAATATGAAATTCTGAAACGTTTATTTAACACTCTCAGAATAAGTGTTTCTTATTCCTGTCTGAGCGCAAATAATGTTTCCATTGAAAACAAAGAAAGTATATAGCCAACCACAGCAATGTCTTCTCTCTTGTCGTTTGGGGGTCTAAAATCTGTAAATAACAACGTAACACTTCTCACATCCAGAGTAATTGGGTGTGTGAGACAGCAGGGTCTGGAGCATGGGAGGGGCAGTAGAGGCACAAGGCCATGGAGGAGACAGAGGAGACGTAGGGGGAGGTTGGGGGCTGTGCTGTGTGTCAGGCCCTGTCTGATGAGGGCTGGGCACAGTACCTGTGGTGCCTTTCAGATCAGTGGTGCATTAGCACAGAAGGCTGGAGGCACACTCCTCCCCCTCCCTCCCTCCCCTCCACCTCCCCTCCTCTCTCCTCCCCCCTCTCTCTTCCCTACTTCTCCCCCTCCCTCCATCTCCCCTCCTTTCTCCTCCCCCCTCTCTCTTCCCTGCTTCTCCCCCTCTCTCCATCTCCCCTCCTCTCTCCTCCCCCCTCTCAATCTATCCTCCTCTCTCCTCCCCCTCTCTCTTTTCCACTACTCCATCTCCCATCCTTTCTCCTCCCCCTTCTCTCTTCTCCACTCCTCCCCCCTCTCTTCTCCACTCCTCCCTCCCACTCCCTCTGTCTCCCCTCCTCTCTCCTCCCCACTCTCTCTTCCTTACTCCTCCCCCTCCCTCCATCTCCCCTCCTCTCTTCTTCCCCCTCTCTCTTCCCTAATCTTCCCATCTCCCATCCTCTCTCCTCCTCTCTCCCCCCTCTCTCTTCCCTACTCTTCCCATCTCCCATCCTCTCTCCTCCTCTCTCCCCCTCTCTCTTCCCTACTCTTCCCATCTCCCATCATCTCTCCTCCTCTCTCCCCCTCTCTCTTCCCTACTCTTCCCATCTCCCATCCTCTCTCCTCCTCTCTCCCCCCTTTCTCTTCCCTACTCCCCCCATCTCCCCTCCTCTCTCCTCCCACCAGGACCATAGAGACATGCAGAGTTCACAACAGAGCATTTAACATTTTCATAGTGCCGTTGAGTCATGCAGATCATTTAGGAGATGCCCCCCTCCCCACCACCACCACACACACCAGGCCATCCTACACTGGATGGTAGAGGAGCAATGCTCTTCCCCCTAAACCCCAGTTCATGCACCCCCCTTCTGTGTTATAATGCTGAATCTGAGCCATCAGACCCTGTCCTGGTGAACCCCTCTCCCTTTCATCTGTGTGTCTGGATTTAAGGCCTGGTTGTACATGGCATGTCAGAGTGAGGGGAGGTGATAGGTTGAGAGGGGAGCAGGGCAGCAGCCTGACCTTCACTCACCACTGATCACAGGCTTACTAATCAGAGATAAGCACCAGGCCTCCAGACCTGCTTAACATCTAGACAGAGGAACACACACACACACACACACACACACACACACACACACACACACACACACACACACACACACACACACACACACACACACACACACACACACACACACACACACACACACACACACACACACACACACACAATGTGTCACAAACTAATTTAAAGTGCTCAGTGGAGTGTGTCCTGGTTTCACTTTTATTGCATTATTTTCTTTTGACATTCTCTTATTCCCTTTTTTCCCTTTCTCTCCATTTCTTTCCTCTTTTTCTCAGTGGCTTTTGAGAACTCTTTCCACTGAGGCCGACCATACCCACCTCAACACTAAACCAGACAAGACCATACCCACCTCGACACTAAACCAGGCCAGACCATACCCACCTCAACACTAAACCAGGCCAGACCATACCCACCTTAACAATAAACCAGGCCAGACCATACCCACCTCAAAACTAAACCAGGCCAGACCATACCCACCTCAACACTAAACCAGACAAGACCATACCCACCTCAACACTAAACCAGGCCAGACCATACCCACCTCAACACTAAACCAGGCCAGACCATACCCACCTCAACAATAAACCAGGCCAGACCATACCCACCTCAAAACTAAACCAGGCCAGACCATACCCACCTCAACACTAAACCAAGCCAGACCATACCCACCTCAACACTAAACCAGGCCAGACCATACCCACCTCAACACTAAACCAGACAAGACCATACCCACCTCAACACTAAACCAGGCCAGACCATACCCACCTCAACACTAAACCAGGCCAGACCATACCCACCTCAACAATAAACCAGGCCAGACCATACCCACCTCAAAACTAAACCAGGCCAGACCATACCCACCTCAACACTAAACCAAGCCAGACCATACCCACCTCAACACTAAACCAGGTCAGACCATACCCACCTCAACACTAAACCAGGCCAGACCATACATACCCAACTCAACACTAAACCAGGCCAGACCATACCCACCTCCACACTAAACCAAGCCGGACCATACATACCCACCTCAACACTAAACCAGGCCAGACCATACATACCCACCTCAACACTAAACCAGGCCAGACCATACATACCAACCTCAACACTAAACCAGGCCAGACCATACATACCCACCTCAACACTAAACCAGGCCAGACCATACATACCAACCTCAACACTAAACCAGGCCAGACCATACATACCCACCTCAACACTAAACCAGGCCAGACCATACACCAACCTCAACACTAAACCAGGCCAGACCATACATACCCACCTCAACACTAAACCAGGCCAGACCATACATACCCACCTCACCACTAAACCTCAACCTTGTTTCGTCTTAACAAGGATTCCCTCTTCCTCTCTCTCTAAATGCTAAATGACTTAAATGTCTCTCTCTCTCTCTCTCTCTCCATGCCTTAGTGAAAACCCTCTCTGGTCTTACACTAATACAGCCCCAGGTTTTAGGTCCTGCTCATAGCTTCATCAACACACTAGTTCTCTCACCTCCGTTGGGGGGTGTATGTGTTTATTGTGTATGAAAACCCATGTGACAGGCCTAGGGCAAGCAAATACTGACTTAACTCCTAACTTTACACACACTCCCACCTTCAGCTGTGACCTTGGTAACTGACAATCTCCCCCTCTCTCTCTCTCTCTCTCTCTCTCTCTCTCTCTCTCTCTCTCTCTCTCTCTCCCTCTCCCCCCTTTTTTTCCCTCTCTACCCCCTATCTCCCCACCCTCTCTCTCTCTCCCCTTTCCCCCCTCTCCCTCCCTCCTTCCCCTTCTCTCTCTCTCCAGTTGGTCCGTACATTGGGCGGTACTGTGGTCAGAACACCCCTGGTCGTATCATCTCTTATACGGGCATCCTGGCCCTGATAATCAACACAGACAGTGCCATCGCCAAGGAGGGATTCTCTGCCAACTTCACTGTGTTGGAACGGACCGTGCCAGAAGGTAGGTGACTGTCTATCATCAATGGTCCGATTACAATGAGAGATGCATTATTTTAACTGTCTACTAGGATAAAATGTTTAAAAAAGATCTACATTTAGCATTTGCTAAAATGACCTTTCACCATGAATGATAAAGCTACAATCGCTGTACATACTGAAACTACCATACACCCCTCCCTACATATGAGGGGTGGTCCCTGTTCCACTGCCACACGTGTAGTTTAATGTGGGACTAAAGTCAGTTAATAAATCATCAGCTCCCAGTCTTTTCATTAAGGAGATGTGATACAAGGCATGGGCCATCTCCCCCAGTTTACGAGGCCTGACTTCAACACAGTGGGCTGTGGGGGCAGAGACACCGGGGGTGGACAGTGCCTCACCAGCCCCTCCAAACAGTCCTCTTCGTCCTGGGGCCCGGCCCCAATGACCCCAATTTGAGAAATGCTCCGGCTAAACATTTCATTGATGAAACACAACCACCTCGAAGCCCATAAATCTTTCCACAAGCCACCCCTCCAGTCATTCCTTCTCGCCCCCCCCCGGTTGTTATGGCGATGACTGGTGTTAAAAAAAACACTAATCATCCCAGATGGTGCTAGGTCCCCCGTGGGGAGTAGTGATATGCATGTGTGCTGAGGTCCCTCGATAGACTCACACAGAGCCTGAGCACAGCCGCATACAGCGATGACTGCCTGTGTCACTAGTCCCTATAGTCCCTACAGCTCAGCACCATGGCAACGTAAACATAACATGTGTTCAGACTGAACACTAATCCACCAGTATTACATTTATTAGATAGGGACAGATACAATCAAAACACTAATCCACCAACATGAACTCATCAAGTCACTGCATTATTTGACATCTGTCGTACTTACCTAATTATGCAGTTGGCAGCTTTACGACCTGGCTGAATGGATCCTCATATCAGAGAGACGGAAGATCAAGTCTCTGACAGTTTTTATCCACTGTGCTGCTCTAGTAGGAATGTATTATTACGCCCTTTGATGTATAATCTATGGGTTTTCCTTTTTACCCCGTACATAATATAAGACTTGTACACTTCAGTCGAGAGGGGGTTTTGTAGGATGGATAAGGTGTTGCTTTGATGGTGATGAAGCAGGCTTGTCTCCTCTCCCTGACAGCCCTGATTTAGGCTGCATGGGGCTCTGGTCAAAAGTAGCGCACTCTAAATGGAATAGGGTGCCATTTGGAACACTTCCCGACTATCTCCCTGATCCCCCAGCGCCACACTCCACGGAATGGGCTGCTGCTTAAAACGCAGGCTGATAGCTTATAGCTGATAGCAGCACACATGATCACATTTACCTCAGGGCTGAAAACCAGAGACTCTTTGTTTACAGTCAGAGGGCAGATAGAAGTTCAACTGGGTCTGGTTGATGTTTATGGAGAGATTCAGATTCCTCCTCCAACATAAGAAGAAGAAGAAGGGGGTCTTTCAGAGAGGAGAAGAAAAGAGTGGAATGTGATATACATATTTTTTCCCCTCATCTTTGCATCTCTCTCTCTCTCTCTCTCTCTTTCTCTCTCTCTGCAGTAGTGAGTAAGGTATAGGTTATGCAGCAGTCAGGGACTGTCTATGAGCTAAAACAGATGGTCTCTCCATCTGCTTGACGCTGAACAACGCTGATTTACACAATACGTAACTGTGTGTGCCTGCCTTAAGGTGCGTGTGTGTGTGTGAGATATGTGTGTGTGTGTGTGTGTGTGTGTGTGTGTGTGTGTGTGTGTGTGTGTGTGTGTGTGTGTGTGTGTGTGTGTGTGTGTGTGTGTGTGTGTGTGTGTGTGTGTGTGTGTGTGTGTGTGTGTGTGTGGGGATGTGGGGATGTGGGTGTAGGTGGGTGGGTGACTAGAGACAGCAGGGTCAGACTGGGGCCAGGGCCGAGCCTGACCCTGGAGGTCATAGGGTCAGCGTCTAGACAACTCCGCTACATATGGGACTCCGGGGAATGACGAAAGAAGAGCTCACCTCTTGACCTGGCCGGTGGTTGTATACTTACACACACGCACACACGCGCGCACACACACAGACACACACACACACACACACATACACACACTGGCTGACCCTGGACGGTAGCACCATGTCAACATAAACAAGGAGATGCCCTCTATCCTGGTTGGGACAGGGCATTCTGGGAGATTTACGGCCCAGAACACCGACAATAAACGTGCCCTAACACCCCGAGGGAGAACAATATTAGGAAATGTGCACCATGTGCGAAACACATAAACTGCCTACAGGGAACTTTAAAGGAGAGATGAACCAGCACCAGAGGAAAAACTACTAGCTCAACTTTAATGCATAATAGTTTCTCTTTTCCGATTACAGGTTACAGTGAACTTAGCCCTACACTGAATGTTTTATGACTAAAGCTTTATGTCTTGATGTAGCACCACACTTTCACTGTGCTTGCCTTCCATTTAAAGCCTCTGTGTGTGGTAGTGGGAGAGAGGAACCGGAAGCAAGGATCTGCTGAGCTGAGGCGGCACTGATGTGGCTCTTTATTCCGGCCACCAGAGTACCAGCCCAGACCCTGCCACTGAGTGTCCTACTCCCCAGGGACCAGCTCTGTTTTGGGGGTTGATGTGTGCTCTGGCCTTGGTGCTTTCAGCTCTAAATTTACACAATCTCTCGCCTTCTTTCCCACCACTTCTCTCTCTCTCTCTCTCTCTCTCTCTCTCTCTCTCTCTCTCTCTCTCTCTCTCTCTCTCTCTCTCTCTCTCTCTCTCTCTCTCTCTCTCTCTCTCTCTCTCTCTCTCTCTCTCTCTCTCTCTCTCTCTCTCTCTCTCTCTCTCTCTCTCTCTCTCTCTCCCCCTCCCTACATCTCTCCCTCTCTCTCTCTCTCTCTCTCTCTCTCTCTCTCACTACATCTGTCTCTCTCTCTCCCCCTCTCTCTCTCTCTCTCTCTCTCTCTCTCTCTCTCTCTCTCTCTCTCTCTCTCTCTCCCTTCTTTACCACCACTTCTACCTCTCTCTCTCTCTCTCTCTCCCTCCCTTCATTCCCACCACTTCTACCTCTCTCTCTCTCTCTCTCTCTCCTACATCTCTCCCTCTCTCTCTCTCTCTCTCTCTCTCTCTCTCTCTCTCTCTCTCTCTCTCTCTCTCTCTCTCAAATAACCTCTCTCTCTCTCTCTCTCTCTCTCTCTCTCTCTCTCTCTCTCTCTCTCTCTCTCTCTCTCTCTCTCTCTCTCTCAATCTCTCTCCCCCTCCCTACATCTCTCCCTCTCTCTCTCTCTCTCTCTCTCTCTCTCTCTCTCACTACATCTGTCTCTCTCTCTCTCCCCCTCTCTCTCTCTCTCTCTCTCTCTCTCTCTCTCTCTCTCCTTCTTTACCACCACTTCTACTCTCTCTCTCTCTCTCTCTCTCTCTCTCCCTTCATTCCCACCACTTCTACCTCTCTCTCTCTCTCTCTCTCTCCTACATCTCTCTCTCTCTCTCTCTCTCTCTCTCTCTACATCTGTCTCTCTCTCTCTCTCTCTCTCTCTCTCTCTCTCTCTCTCTCCCCTTCTTTACCACCACTTCTACCTCTCTCTCTCTCTCCCTCTCTCTCTCTCTCTCTCTCTCTCTCTCTCTCTCTCTCTCTCTCATCTGTCTCTCTCTCTCTCTCTCTCTCTCTCTCTCTCTCTCTCTCTCTCTCTCTCTCTCTCTCTCTCAAATAACCTCTCTCTCTCTCTCTCTCTCTCTCTCTCTCTCTCTCTCTCTCTCTCTCTCTCTCAATCTCTCTCCCCCCCCTACATCTCTCCCTCTCTCTCTCTCTCTCTCTCTCTCTCTCTCCCTTCTTTACCACCACTTCTACCTCTCTCTCTCTCTAAATCTCTCTCCCTCTCTCTACATCTCTCCCTCTCTCTCACTACATCTGTCTCTCTCTCCCTCTCTCTCGCTCTCTCTCTCATCTCTCTCTCTCTCTCTCTCTCTCTCTCTCTCTCTCTCTCTCTCTCTCTCTCACTACATCTGTCTCTCTCTCCCTCTCTCTCGCTCTCTCTCTACATCTCTCTCTCTACCTCTCTCTCGCTCTCTCTCTCTACCTACATCGCTCTCTCTCTTTCTCTGTCTCTCTCTCAGACTTTGACTGTACAGACCCGTTGGGTATGGAGTCAGGGGAGATAGCATCAGAGCAGATCGTAGCTTCGTCCCAGTACAACCCTGGCTGGTCCCCGGAGCGAGCCAGACTCAACTACTATGAGAACGCATGGACACCAGGAGAGGACAACAACAAAGAGTGGATACAGGTACAGTCTGCACCATAAGCACAAAGTCAAATATAACATTCTGCAGATGTTTTTTATCCAAAGTGTGCATACATATTCTTATGGATGGCCTCAGCCAATCTTAGCATGGCTAGCTCCATGCTGTACCAACTGGACCACGCGGGACCGCCATGGGTCCCAAAGTCACCATAGAATTTCTCAAAGGTGGCTAATGTCTCATCATAAATAATCCCAGAAGTCTGTCTGCTCTGAGGACACCCCTGTGGCATGCTGGGTACATATTTTAAGGTGATCCAGAAATCTGGTGATTAATTTATGCTTCCTGTGGAACTTCAGGCTAGCTGTGGATTCCAGACACTCCACAAAGTCTCTCTCTCTCTCTCTCTCTCTCTCTCTCTCTCTCTCTCTCTCTCTCTCTCTCTCTCTCTCTCTCTCTCTCTCATATCCGCTGTGGTTACTGCCCCGGGGGACATTTCCACCAACACACACGCATGGTTATCATAGGGTTTTATTGTACTACATGTGTGCTGGGATCTGCATTAACATTCACAGACAGAGAACTTAATATGAAAAGACTGTAGCTCTGTCTCTGATCCCAAAGGCACTGCTATGTCACATACCCTAGAGCCTGTTATTGTGTTGAAGTGGTAACCCCACTGACCCAACCATACACTACATTACCTATACAAGTTATTTTATGATAGTCCGTCCACGCCTCGCTGAGAAGTTGAAAGTTTGCCTCGACTGCAGGTATGTAGTCCTCAAGAGGCTTTTTAATAGTCCACTGGTGTGGCTCAGTTGGTAGAGCATGGTGCTTGTAATGCCAGGGCTGTTGGTTCAATTCCCACGGGGTACCAGAATGAAAAAGTACTGAAATGTATGCTCTTGCTCAGGATCAGAGCATCTGTTAAATGTAAAACTGGCTTGGAGACAGATATTTTAGGTTTTCCTAAAATATTAGGTTGTCCTTATTGCTATGAAAATATTGTCCTGAGGGCCCCTGTTGCCCCTTCCAGACTAATTGAATTCAAGGAGTGGGAGTGTGTTTGTTTTTGTGTGTGTATGTCTGTGGAGGAGGCCCTTGGCTCTGTGCTCTGTAGGGGAGTGGGAGGAGAGCCCTGGGCCTGGCAGGGGCCCATTGTACTGGAGAGAAACCAACGCCTGTGCCCTAAATGACACCCTATTCCCTATACAGTAGTGCACTACTTTTGACTAGGACCCATATAGTAGTGCTCTGGCAAAAAGTAGTGCCATTTGGGATGCATACACACACTCCCGTCCCAGACTACTTCCTGCAGCAGTTCCTTTAGAGGAGAGGGTTAAAGTTGTGTGACGTTGATTGTCCCTCAGAGGTGAAGTTACACAGTTAAGCCCTAAGATGTTGCATCTATTGGGACATAGAGGAGGTCAATGATTGACAGAACACAGGTTCATACTGGAGATAGGCACAAATTCATTGTCATGGGTCCTATCAGGTCTGGACATAACCTGTGAGTTTGACCAGAGAGCTATGACCATAGAGATCCTATGGCTTAGTTTCATCAACAATCAAGATGCAGTCATGATTGATAAGTGGAAGGATAAGCAGTTTCTAAGAAATACTGTAGATACTATGGTCTTGTCCTTTCCCAGTGTTGCTAGATTCAGCCTATGTGTCCTGGGAGACTTAATTCAGTGGGAATCTGACTCAAATACCTATTTGTGTTAATGAGGACTTATTTAAAACCAGCCTTTTAAACCAAGTGGGCCGTTCTGCTCTGTACTGTTCTGTTCTTCACTGTCTTTCTCTCCTAATGAACGTCTGCATGTGTCTCTCTCCTGCTGTGCTGATTCCAGAGCAAAAGAACAACGATTTGGCAACTGTTCAGAATCCTCAATAGAGTATTGATTATGCTAGGGTTTTTATTTATTTATTTAAAAGTGCACTAATTTCATAGTGTAGAGAATCATTGTACCGTCTAAACCGCTGAGACATATATTTCCCATCACCCATCATGTTGTATTTTTTGCTGTTTGAAGCTGGAGTACAAAACCAAAAGTAAAAAAGACGCAAAACCGAAACTTAAGAAAGGGAAGCATAGAAATAGCGCACATAGAACAGATCTACGGCTTCTTAGACTTTCTTTCAATTAGCATGACAGATCTATAGCTCACATTTCTATGTGAATTTGGTCAGGTTGCCTAAAAAGTGACATATTGCAGCTTTAATTGTATTCAGCAGTAAAATACAGCAAGATAAAAAGGCTCCAAAGCCAGATGACAAAGAAGTGGATGCCTGGCACGTGTGTTTCTACGCTAACAAAGAGTGAATTCCGTGTTGGTATGGTGTGTAATTTATAATTTCTTGAAATCTTTGCCACTGCGCATATGCCCTCCCTGAGCTCATGAAGAGAGAGAAATTTCATTATAACAAGTGTTATTAAAAGAATGGGGTTCTTCATTTCTCTTTCATTAAGATTGTCTGAGGGAGGGAGCAGCAGCAACAACAATCTCTCCCCATCGTTAATGGCAGGCGCACTCACGGCACCACGAGACAAATCATCCCTCACGCCTGTTAGATGGATATCAATTCATTATTCATTTCATTAATTCTCTGTATGCAATTTGCACCAGACGGTTTTATTAGCTATTCATGACAGGCAGTGGGGTTTGAGGGGTTGATATCTCAGGCATATTTCTTCTCTGCCTATAGTTTATTCAGATAACATATATCTAGAGCTGGATAGTGTAGGTTTGTCAACTATTTTAATGCTGCCTCTCATGTTAATGTATTGAGATGAGGAGCAGGGCAACATGGTGGGGTTTCTCCTTCTGTTAATTAGGCTGGTGGGGTTTCTTATGGCTTAGCACGGAGCTCTGGTGGGTTAGCTATTCATCACACTCTATTGTCCCAGAGGAACAGTCCTTTGGTGTGTGTGTCTGTGTGTGTGTGTGCGCGTGAGCACACGTGTGTGTGTGCATGCCTAAATGCGTGTGGGTAGGTGGACAGGCGACCTTTGAGGATTCTCACATCCACCAGGAAGTGTATTTATAATCGCTAGATAGCTATTCCGCTTTCCATTCCCATGTCAGCCAGGTACAGTGAATATCTACCTTTGTGGATCCTCCATCTGTTTGAAGCCCCCAGAAGGGGAATAGTATGGATGTATGAAGCAGCAGGTTGCTGTGATGAATGAACTCACCTTTAGCCAGATAGTGTATTTTTGGGTTGGTTCCAATAGGAAGACCTGAATGGTGCGCGATGGGCCTGATTCCAATAGGAAGAGCTGAATGGTGCACGACAGGCCTGGTTTGAATAGGAAGACCTGAATGGTGGGTGACGGACCTGGTTCCAATAGGAAGACCTGAATGGTACGTGACGGGCCTGGTTCCAATAGGAAGACCTGAATGGTGCACGACAGGCCAGGTTCCAATAGGAAGACCTGAATGTTGCGTGACGGGCCTGGTTCCAATAGGAAGACCTGAATGGTGCACGACAGGCCAGGTTCCAATAGGAAGACCTGAATGTTGCGTGACGGACCTGGTTCCAATACGAAGACCTGAATGGTGCGTGGCGGACCTGGTTCCAATAGGAAGACCTGAATGGTGGGTGACGGGCCTGGTTCCAATAGGAAGACCTGAATGGTGCGTGACGGACCTGGTTTCAATAGGAAGACCTGAATGGTGGGTGAGGGCCCTGGTTTCAATATGAAGACCTGAATGGTGGGTGAGGGCCCTGGTTCCAATAGGAAGACCTGAATGGTGCGTGACGGACCTGGTTTCAATAGGAAGACCTGAATGGTGGGTGAGGGCCCTGGTTTCAATATGAAGACCTGAATGGTGGGTGACGGACCTGGTTCCAATAGGAAGACCCGAATGGTGGGTGACGGACCTGGTTCCAATAGGAAGACCTGAATGGTGGGTGACGGACCTGGTTCCAATAGGAAGACCTGAATGGTGGGTGACGGACCTGGTTCCAATAGGAAGATCTGAATGGTGGGTGACGGACCTGGTTCCAATAGGAAGACCTGAATGGTGGGTGACAGACCTGGTTCCAATAGAAAGACCTGAATGGTGAGTGACGGACCTGGTTCCAATAGGAAGACCTGAATGGTGGGTGACGGACCTGGTTCCAATAGGAAGACCTGAATGGTGGGTGACGGACCTGGTTCCAATAGGAAGACCTGAATGGTGAGTGACGGACCTGGTTCCAATAGGAAGACCTGAATGGTGGGTGACGGACCTGGTTCCAATAGGAAGACCTGAATGGTGGGTGACGGACCTGGTTCCAATAGGAAGACCTGAATGGTGGGTGACATACTAGGAGGAAATACCTTCACCTGTACAGTACATTTGGCCCTCTGACTGAGGGAGGACAGCTATATTTTTGGAGGACATTCACGTTGTCTCCGACCTGAAAACAAAAGCGGAGGGAAGATTCCCTGGTACCCCTGGGACACTGACGACACACACACATATACACACAGACACACACGCACACTTCGACGCTGACGTCATGAGGAATGGGCTCTGTCAGGAAAGGAGATAGAGTGGGAGAGAGGTTTTCCCTAGGCCTGAGTGATGCCATAAAAGCAAGATGGCATCACAGAGTCTAACATCTTGCCTCAGACAGCAACCATTGATCTCACACACACACACACACACACACACACACACACACACACACACACACACACACACACACACACACACACACACACACACACACACACACACACACACACACACACACACACACACACACACACACACACCATGAATAATACATGCTGTCCCTGAGAGAGAAAGTCAATACCTGAAATCATTTCTGTCGTCTATCACATAAGGATAAGATACAGGTTATTCATAGTATTGTTCTTTACTGATGAGTTCAATGGTAAATGTTCTCCATATCTGTAGGATTTATTTGCGAATAGGTTATAGCCATAATTATCCATCTTGCGTCATAAGTCCATTATCGGGATTTACAGCATGATCTGTTTTATCTTACACACATCTCGCCGACAACCCAAATTATTTAATCGTAAGTAAAATTCTGGAGACAAAAAGAGAGCGGCCCTTCTCTCTAAGCACTCTGGGAAAGGATGTTGACTTTAATCTTGTTTGTCAGGAGAAAACCAGTTGATGAAAGAGCAGAAAATTAAAAACAATGTTTTCATAAAACTGCCCTAATCTCACTCATTTGGCTTTGGCCCAGTAAAGTCACCAAGTGCAACAGGAAGTAATTATATGTTAACATATGGCTGCATGGAGGAAGGCCATGTCTTTCCCCATGGAAACCGCTAGTACGCAGGCACACAGTGGTGGAAAAAAGTACTCTATTTTCATACTTGAGTAAAAGTAAAGATACCTTAATAAAAATGACTCAAGTAAAAGTGAAAGTCACCCAGTAAAATACTACTTGAGTAAAAACTTCTTTTAAAAAAGATATACTTAAATATCAAAAGTAAATGTAATTGCTAAAATATACTTAAGTATCAAAAGTAAATCATTTCAAATTCCTTATATTAAGCAAACCAGACGGCACAATTGTTTATTTTTTTACATTTACAGATAGCCAGGACCACACTCCAACACTCTGTCGTCATTTACAAACAAAGCATTTGTGTTTAGTGAGTCCGCCAGATCAGAAGAGTACAGATACACCCCAAACAACTACATCAGTAGTACTTCAAAGTATTTTTACTTAAGTACCTTACACCACTGCATACGCACGAACACACACACACGTACACACACACGTACACACACACACACACACACGCACGCACGCACGCACGCACGCACGCACGCACACACACACACACACACACACACACACACACACACACACTAGCCTGCACTATTTTATAAAGAAAAACAGGTTAAAATCCACTTTTCCAGCCATCAGCCATCAAACAAACACTAATTACTGACTTCCCTGAAAACATTGTCTGCTTCCCAAATGTACTAAACTACTTGTGACCAGGTTGCATAGGGCTCTGGTCAAAAGTAGTGCACTATGTAGGGAATAGGGTGCCATTTGGGATGCAGACATTGCCTCAGCTCTCCAGCCGTTTATCCAGGTCCAGGGAGAAAAGGAAGGAGAGAGAGAGAAAAGAGAGAGAGAGGGGAGGGAGACGGAGTAAGGCAGTGCTGGGCTCTGGGCTCATGTCAGCCGCTAAAACAACTTGCTCAGCCATATCCTGTTTTCCTATGGACCCACACGGCCCCGTACAGCGGTCAACAGCCGTCCAAATGTGTTTTCAATTATCCATGGTCAGTGGGATGAAGGATAGAATAGAAATGAAGGATCGAAATGTTTCGCACTCTCGGCATATGTCCCATATGTCTCCACATTCCCTACCTCGTGCACTCATTTTGACAGGGGCCCTATGTGGGAATAGGGAATTGGGTGCCATTTGGGACGCAGACTCCTCTCCATTGTCTTTGTCAATGAGAGCTCTTCAAGCTGCTGGGACTGTCTTGTCATCATGCCAAAGGATGAGTAATTATAATAATGGGCTTGTAATTAACATCAGCTTCTCTCTGTTGATGAAGTCTGGTTTAAAAGAAAGTGGAAGGAGACAGCGATTTGGCTGCCCTGTCAGATCTACTGTACGGTTAAAGCCCCCGACTCCGGACGACACACCGGTGTTTGAGCCCTGTCTGGGCCCCTCTGTCTGTGTCCATCTACCTTCATACTGTACTGTCATTAGAAGAAAAAAAAAACACTGTACAGTATCTAGGCCTGTCAGCCTCTTGACTGAAACATGCTGTTACTGTATCATAGTGGTCATCCACAGACGAGGCTGCTCCATATCCTGTACCAGGCTTGTCACTGAAATGTCCTGATGAAGTCATTCTCCAGTCAGTTCCTTCCTGAGGTCTCGTTGCTTTGTTTCCTGAAGGACGGTGGTCATTAGTCAGTCATCTGTGGTAACAGTGTAAGCAACCATGGAGGTCATTGTGGTTCCCTCCCAAATTCGCTATTTAGTGCACTGCTTTTGGCCAGAAATAGTGCCCTAAATAGGGGAAGAATGTGCCATTTCAGTTGCGCTCTATGTGTTTAGGGTGATTCAATAGGTTGTAAATCGTTAAAAAAAAAAAAAAAACACCTGAAAGTAGGCTACTGTCTCAGACTGAAAACTGTAATCATTCCACATCGTCACACCGTCACACGCATGCATGCATGCCCGCAAACACACACACGCGCACGTGCACGCACGCACACACACACACACACAAACACACACACCTTTTATTTTTAGTCATCGTCATACCTTCACCCCACGTTAGACCCACCTCACACATCATCCCTCTTTGTCAGGATAAAATAGATGATCAACCGCTCAGGAAAGACGTGCATAATTTAACGGCACAAATGGCTAAAAATATGCCCGTAATTATGTCAGGTAAACCCTGTGATGAATGGAAGGTCTGAGAAGGAGCTCATAGGTCTCACAGCATTGCAGCGTCTTCGTGGTAATCCAATTTTCGTGAAAGAGGAATGAATTATAATTCAGGCTAATGGACTTTTTTAAAAGCACAAACTAATATTAAAATATAACAGCATCCAGTCAGGTGCTCTACATAGAATTAGAGGAAGAGGCCAACGCTGATGGATCGCTATCTTACACTGTTCAGAAGGACTGTAGCCTGGTCCCAAATCTATTTGTGCTGTCTTGCTAACTCGTATGGTCACGCAAACAGTGACACTGACCATTGGCACCAATGGCAAGACATCACAAACAGATCTGGGACCAGGCCAGTTTAGAAGTACAGTACCTGAACATGTGAGGTAACTGTTTGTTTGTTCTGGATGGCCACAATCTCCCGAGCCTGAGATCTACTGTAGGAAACCTGAGAGACTATCTCTGTCTGTCTGGTCTATGGCTACCAGCTGGTGTTTGACTTTGAAACACAGGGAGAGAATTCCCCCTCTCTGTGTGGTGATCAGTGATTTTCTGGGTTATTTGAGAGAGAGAGAGAGAGAGAGAGAGAGAGAGAGAGAGAGAGAGAGAGAGAGAGAGAGAGAGAGAGAGAGAGAGAGAGAGAGAGAGAGAGAGAGAGAGAGAGAGAGAGAGGTTATTTGAGAGAGAGAGAGAGAAAGAGGAGAGAGAGAGAGAGAGAGAGAGAGAGAGAGAGAGACAGACAGACAGACAGACAGACAGACAGACAGACAGAGACAGCGAGAGAGACACACAGACAGACAGACAGACAGACAGACAGACAGACAGACAGACAGACAGACAGACAGACAGACAGACAGACAGACAGACAGAGACAGCGAGAGAGACACACAGACAGACAGACAGACAGACAGACAGACAGACAGACAGACAGACAGAGAAAGAGAGAAAGAGAGAAAGAGAGACAGCGAGAGAGACACACAGACAGACAGAGAGAGAAAGAGAGAAAGAGAGACAGCGAGAGAGACACACAGACAGACAGAGAGAGAAGGGAAAATGTCGTCTTGTGTTCCCCAGAGTTTCTCGATTATTAATTCAGCCCACACACCAACAGATGGGAAGTCTATTTTTTCCCAGAACACAGTCAGGGGGCAAGGCAGTGAAAGCCCAAACTCTCTGGTACAACTTATTTCATTAAAAACTCCTCATGAAAACTGATTGTAGTATTTTCGCACCAGTTGAATTATGCGGTAGTCAAACAGTGACAAGCGGCTTTTGAAGCACAACAGTTGTTCTCTGATCTGAACACTGTGTTCCCCTCTCTGCTCCAACCCCACCCCTCGGCTCTGCACAACGCTCACCTGACAGCCACAGAACAATGAGTCAACTGTATCCTCAGACAGTGATCCCAAATGGCCTGACCCTAACCCTATTCCCTATATAGTGCACTACTTTTGACCAGGACCCATGGGACTCTAGTGCACTATGTAGGGAATAGGGTGCTATTTGTGTTCCGTTGACTCACTCCACTATGGAGTGGATCTGATGACCGGTGGATGACGATTATGACAATGTCTGACACAGTCTGTGGGGATGATGATGATAAGAGGAACACACACACACAAACACACACACACACACAGTCTGATGTGGTGAAACTCCCTATGTTAATCTAATTGCACCAACAGGCTCAACTGACTGTGGGCCTACAAGGTTGAGCAACGGCATTAATGCTGTTTCTGCTTCTCTGCTTCCATTAGTCAGCGTAATGACTGGATACACACACACACACACACACACACACATCAGTAGGCTAGGTGAGAGAACAGAACAGTATTCACCATTCCTTTAGTAGGAACAGGGAAAACTCTGAGAGAAAGAGTGGGAAGACGACAGAGAGAACAGAACAGTATTCACCATTCCTTTAGTAGGAACAGGGAAAACTCTGAGAGAAAGAGTGGGAAGATGACAGAGAGAACAGAACAGTATTCACCATTCCTTTAGTAGGAACAGGGAAAACTCTGAGAGAAAGAGTGGGAAGACGACAGAGAGAACAGAACAGTATTCACCATTCCTTTAGTAGGAACAGGGAAAACTCTGAGAGAAAGAGTGGGAAGACGACAGAGAGAACAGAACAGTATTCACCATTCCTTTAGTAGGAACAGGGAAAACTCTGAGAGAAAGAGTGGGAAGACGACAGAGAGAACAGAACAGTATTCACCATTCCTTTAGTAGGAACAGGGAAAACTCTGAGAGAAAGAGTGGGAAGACGACAGAGAGAACAGAGGAGAAAGAGACATGATTTCCCATTCAGCTGGATACTGATTGATGTGCTGTAATTGTCTGATTTTCTTAACAGGCCATTTCGTGGGAAAGGGGTGTGTGTGTCCCTGTAGATATGAATTACAACAGGGGACCAGATTGTATTGTGTCATTTGTCTCTGAGTGGGCACCGCTCCAAACACACCCTGGCTTTTCTCGAAAATCTCAGTCGTAAAAAAAAAAAGTGAATGAAAATGAGCGTGTTTCTGTAATGTCAGCAGGACGTGGTTATTATACTTGACACTCTTTCAGACAAGGATTACATCACCCATTAACGATGATTCACACGTTTTGCCAATTCACTAAGAGTTCGGTAGCAAATAATCTATCACCTAAAAATATATTTTCCTGGCTTTGCTGCACACACACACCCACACACGCACACACACACACAAAAAAGTTCCAACAGCACGTTGGTTCAACTGGTAGAGCAGTTGGGTTTGGGTGAGCTATGCCATCTATTCCTCACACACCCACACACAATGCGCACACACACACACACACACACACACACACACACACACACACACACACACACACACACACACACACACACACACACACACACACACACACACACTGCACACACACACACACACACACACACACACACACACACACACACACACACACACACACACACTCCTCCGTGTTAACGAAGTCCCAGCATGAATCATTATACCTCATTGTTTATTTTCTCTCTATTATTCAGCCGTTATTCTTTCAGCTCGCCTGTCCAGTATGCCTGACCCTGGTCTGTTCGCACTGCTGTGGTTCCCTCCTCGGCTCTGACTGAAACAACAAGTCATTAATAAATCATGTGTCTCTCATTAGCACAGCCCTGTTATCATGCTCACGTCTGTGAAATTGATCCAGTCGGTCTCTTCTCTCCTTACGAGGCAACAGCCTTACAAGGCTCATTCCCATCCTCAGACCTCCAGCAAAGCAGCCCCAGCCGGCTTCTCTTATCTTCTGTTTTTTATTTTACTGTCTTCCTTTTGTCTCCTTCTGTTCTGTTCTTTCCTCTCCCCACCTCTCCCTCCCCTCTCCTCCCCTGGCAGTACTCAGTGTACTCTCCAGCCATACATTTTTGAACATGCTAAAAGTGGTCCTACGGGATGAATCAGAGCTCTGGCTGTCTGAGTCCACGGTCTGGAGGTACAGGGCAGAACATGGTGATCAGTTGACTTGTCACTGAGTCATAAAGAAACAGTTTGAAGGAAGCAGAAGGAACCATTTAGCCAGCCAACGACACAGCCTAACTGACTGACTCTGAATGTTCATGACTGTTCTCAATTATAGGGCTGGTGATGCTCTAATTCCATTATTCCATTACGGCTAATAAGGGTCCAATCAGGAGGGGGATCCAAGGCCAAGTCATCCCCTTCTCAGTAAGGCACTCTGTCATTGGTCCAGGGCAGCTGTGAAGCTGATGATGATGATGATGATGATGATGATGATGATGATGATAATGATAATGATGATGATGAAGAGGAGCAGGATAGACAGCAGGAGGAGGAGGACTTGCCTCGCCTCTCTCCACTCCTCTCTCCTTTCCCCCCATCCAGACCACCCTCCATCTGTACTGGCACATTCTTCCTTCCTCTCGCACCCAGCCATGCGATGGGGATTGTGAATCGTCTGTTATTAAAAAGGAACGCTCTGAAACAGGGGATTTGGATTCTGTCTCTGTTTATGGGGCTAAAGAAATCTGGCCCTTTTTCCATAAGCCCAGTTGAGCTCCTTGTCTTTTTCTCTCTTTTCTTCAAATCCTCCAGAGCGGGCAGAGAACGGAAGTCATATAGAGACCTTTATTCATGCTCTCCCCATCTGGTTTTATCCTTAGCTTCTGCTCCTGAATACATTTTAAAGTAGACAAATGACAACGGCATTGCCAATGTATTCACTGTGACGCGTGCGTTTGAGAGAGAGAGAGAGAGAGAGAGGGAGAGGGAGAGAGAGAGAAGCACTGTTCAAGGCTGTATGGATATCTTTAACATGCACTGTGATGCCTGCATTGGTTGGCTGGTGCTCTCGTCGACTGGTTTTAAAAGGCTGATCTCCCCGGCTTTCCCAAATGGCACCATATTTCCTATGAGCCCTTTTCAAAAGTAGTGCACTATATAGGGAATAGGGTGCCATTTGGGATGAATCATTTGCTGTCACACACATCACATGCTGTAGTTGGTGTGGATTCATTAATCTCCACGAGGCCCCGGCCACAATCCATCAGTCTTAAGCCTCCTCTCGATCCAATATCAAAGCTTCTCTCTCTCTCTCTCTCTCTTCCCACTCTCTCGCTCCTTCTCTCTTTGTCGCTCCCTCTTTTTTTTTACCCCTCTCCCTCCCTCCACACAGCACTGTGACGAAGCCAGCAGCCCGTTCCCTTCCCACAACTCCCACACAAACAACCCTTCGTGTGATTGACCCCCATGCGTTTTTTACTTATTAGCCCCAGTGTGGCCAGTCGGAGAGAGAGAGAGAGAGAGAGAGAGAGGCTATGGCCCGTTAAATACTAACAGTGCAGCGTAACCTCGCCACCCGCTACTGGAGGCCTCTCCTACGTGCCCTCCTCTCCTCCCTCAGTCACCCACCAGTCTTTCCTCTCCTCCTCCTCTGTTCCGGCTGGGGGGGGGGTGAGAGGTAGGGTTTAAGTGGGCTCCATAGGGGCAGCCCAGCAGATGGAATGCAAGTCCAGAGGTGTTGTTTTGGTCTCTCTGCGCGAGGGACTGGCGAGCCGAAACAGATCTTCCTGTCTCCTCTCAGAGTGGGGGTCCACCCACGTCTGGACTGCTGAATCAATCCAGACCCAGACAAATAGAGCTCCATCCCTGTTAGACAAGCTTGATGGGACATGGACCAGTCTATTTAAGGGGATCCATGGGGAGATGGGGGGGTTCAGGTCAGGATGTCCTGGTTGTTCAGAGGAGTACGAGTCACACACGGACAGGCAGCTCCAGGAGGATGGGCCTGCTTCTTTCCCGACAGACAGACATACACCGTGAAGGTATAGAGAGAGCATGATGCTAGACAGACAGACACACACACACACAAACACACACACACTGTCCACAGTTCTGATAGACAACAGTGTAACCGCTCTCTAACCCTGATGCTTGGTAAGCTTCTTCTCTTTAGTCTGTTCAGCATCACGGTCCTTTCAGCTGTACAGACTCTGTTCTGACTCCCTTCTATCCAATAGGCTCTTGGCCCTGTTCCCCCTGTCTGGCAGCCGGCTCTGGAAAATATAATAACATCAGTAATGTTACAGCAGTTCATGATTACTTTATGAAGCTCAGATTTTTTTTATGCAACCTTGTACTATTTGAAATTCAATCTATGTCTCCTGTTTAGAATATTAGGAGGCCAATTCCATTCAATATTCACCTTCATCCAATAAGCTCTTGTCTCCCCATCACAGGAAATGAAGTTGTGGTGTTTTATTAATAGAATATCATTCCATACTTCTGCTGTTTATTACATTCTAGTCATAGTTAAATGAGATGCAGGCTAAAGGTGTTTTCCATTTTTTAAAACTCTTTTATGTCATCAGTGTTTGGACTTGCAGAACACTTCTCTTTGCACTAAAACCCAAAGTCTTGCTGTATGTACTGTTTGTGCCATTGGATTTTACTGACCGGTCCCTCTCCCTTCAGGTGGACTTGGGTTTCCTCCGGTTCGTGACGGCCGTCGGAACACAGGGGGCCGTTTCCCAGGAGACCAAGAAGACCTACTGGGTCAAGTCGTACAAGGTGGACGTCAGCTCTAACGGAGAAGACTGGATCACCCTGAAGGAGGGTTCAAAACAGAAGGTAAGAGAGATTACTCCTCACCCACTCTGTACCCCACTGCCTACCACTAACGTTGCATGGTATCATAAGCACGTCATCTTTTCCTATACTTCAGCACCGCATGTATTACCGCAGTGATACTCGAATCATGTAGCAAAAGCCGAAGACATGCATCGACACTAGTTGAGACACACTTCTCAGAAGACTTACAGGGCTGTGGCACAATGGCCAACCAGACCCAGAATGCCAGTCATGTAAACTCACAACATATACATTTTCGTCATTTAGCAGACGCTCTTATCCAGAGCGATATTTCTGTGCTTTCAGCCAGAGTTGAATTGTGCTCTCCTCCTTAGTATTGGCTTGGATCTCTGCTTCAGCCACACAATATCTCAACAAAAGGGGAATGCCTCTGGTCTGGTCTGATCTGGTCTGTGTTCGGTTCTGTCTCTGTGGAACAGCGTTTTCTCCACCATACTATTATGCGCTTAGCGTGGTATGCTAATGCATTGTGTGAGAAACGATTTACAGTGCAGTACTACTGCCTCTCTCATAAAGACGCTACAGTAGTCATTTAGTTGGATGAAGTCATTGTTTACTGTGTGTCAGGCTCTGGTATTTGTCTGAAGAAGGAGAGCGGTTGACAAAGCCTTTAATAAACCAGGAGTGACAGGGATGAATGGAATGGGGAGGTAGAGAGAGAGAGAGATTGAGAGAGAGAGAGAGACCAGTCTTGACCAGACCAGAGACCAGAGAGTGGCTAACCTAATGATCTGACTGGATCTGACGATTGATCAGTTATCAGCCTGTGAAACAGACCAGAAGGCTCTCTGTCTGTAAACAAACCTCCATTAGTGGGTGTCCACACTCCACGGGCCCATCAAGAGGTTCGTTTGACCATGCTAAGGATCTGTGGAACCTGTAGGTAGTCACCATAGTGTGTGTGCTACTCACAAGGGCAGCCATGTTTTCCCCATAGCGGCCAGAGCAGCTCTCTTTGTGTCTGTGTCTGTAATATATACCCCCTCCCCCTGCCCCTCAGGCCCAATTATTTTACGACCTCTCCAAAGTACACCGTTTTCTTTTTAAAGCAAGGTGATGTGAAAAGCCCTGTCTCTCAGTTCCGGCCTCTAAAGTGCTTTTGTGAGTAGTAGGTCCTATTTACTAGGTGCTGAGCCTGCAGGTTGAAGCTGTAGTGGGATGGTGATGGTGCTAGCTAGCTGGAAAAAAAGCCATTTAATAGTTATTGGTGCGACAGAGGCGCCAGAGAGAGAGGAGCGCCGACCGGCGTGACATATAGGAGAGTGGATGACTCCGTTGACAACCATTACCCAGGAAACAGAGAGAGGGATGTAGGGACAGTGATAGAGAGGCTTTTGGGCAGACTAATGGTCCCGTTGGCCCTGCCTGCTGGCGTTTTAGCGCTGCCTCCGTTCACCTTCACTTCAGCCCAGATGAGCTGTACTGCCACGCAACACACCGCTACTGCTTGGCTAGCACTCTCCTGCCGCGGGGTTAACACCACCGGACCACCGGATGCCTACAGAGTGAGACTTAGCCAGGGTGATGTGTGATGGACTGTAGGGTGTTGTCAGCGTGTGCGTGTCACAGTTGGATACAACTGTAGGGTGAAGGTGTTTGTATATGGTTGAAATTGCAGCTGGGTCACAATCACAATAGTTGGTGCATTATGAACTGGGGTGAATATGGTTCATATCAAAAACGTAGGATGTTTAAGTATGAAACAGTCATTTCCATATTCTGTACATGCTCAGGAAATGATACAGTGTATAGTATATAGTCTAAAGACAGTAGCCTAATACGAACAATGAAGGGAGGCTGGCCTGCATATGGCCTGTGCCCCGTCATTGAGCTCTGTTTCTGGAGCACTGTGTGAGGCGAGGCCAAGGCCTCAGTTGGCCCAGTAGGCCTCTCTCCTGGTGGCTCTACTACTACACTAAACAAACTCTGTGAATAATGAACAGCTCCTCTCCTCCCAGGTTTTCCAAGGGAACACCAACCCCACTGAAGTCACCAGGAAGAGGCTTCCCAAAGCCACGCTCACCCGCTACGTCCGGATCCGGCCCGTCGCCTGGGAAACAGGCATCGCTCTGCGCTTCGAGGTGTACGGCTGTAAAATATCAGGTCAGTACCACGGAGATCCCTCTATATCTCTCTGTCTGGCAGCCAGACGCTACTTAGCGTCACTTAGCGTTACATAGGGGCGGCAGGTAGCCTAGTGGTTAGAGCGTTGGGAGGTAAAAATGTGTCATTCTGCTGAGGAACAAGGCAGTTAACCCACTGTTCCTAGGCCGTCGTTGTAAATAAGAATTTGTTCTTAACTGACTTAGTTAAATAAAGGATAAAGACATTTGAGGTGTTAGTTTAACATTCAAATGCATGCAAGTCACTGCTGGTGGATGGTATATTGTTTGACCTTTCGGTAAAATGAGTATCTAAGTGCTCCTTTACGATTTGTTTAGGCCTCTCATCTCTCATGTACCTGGGTGATATTTTCCTCCTCATCTAGAAGAGTAGCTGAAATGATTTATTAATGGACTGTATATCATTTATAATGAGTGATACCTGGATACAATCGGATCTCTTATGAAATGAACATTTCCATGCAGGCTATTGTTTAAAAAAAAGGGGAGTCTAAGTTTGTAACAGAACTAAAGTCGTCAATCAACTGTAAAAAAATATATATATTTTTTTAAATGGAGCGCAACAGAACCAGTTACAACTGAAGTATCTGATCATCAATGAATTTGAGCCATTCCATTGTTTAACATAGCAGCCACATATCATTGGGTAATTATGGCTTGTAGGCGTGTCTGCAAACGCCACTTTGAGCGCGCCAAATCCGACCGAAACAAGAACAGTCACAGACAGAAAACTCTACCAGGGGTTGCTGAAACAGTCTGTCCTCAAAGCAGTGTTGTACGACCCACTTGAAATCGCCCTACTGTTCCGAGTGCTTAGCTTACAGAAACGTACCACCTCTATTGTGTGTGCAGACAAACTGATGCGCTGCATGAACCTCATCACACCAATGACATCTAGGATCCATATTCACTGCGCGTCTTCCATTATGTTCAGAAAATTCAACGGAACACCTTGCGCACTGGAACTCATAACGATACCTGACCACAGCTGTCCTTTCAGCGGGGCGCTCAAATCGCTCAAAATAACCCTCATCAAGGGTTATACCCTCATCAACCCTCATCTAATAGTCCTACGCATCACTTCTTCTTCTTATTATTATTACAAATAGAAGAGTATCACCTCTCACAATGGTGCTCATTTAGTAAAGTTAGAGCACTGCTGAATATATGTCTCACAAGACCACAAAGTAATTCATTAGTATTTTACATAGCAGATCGGTATATCCAGTACACTACATGACCAAAAGTATGTGGACATGCTTGTTGAATATCTCATTCCAAAATCATGGGCATTACTATGGAGTTGGTCCCCCCCCTTTGCTGCTATAACAGCCTCCACTCTGTCAAGGCTTTCCACTAGATGTTGGAACATTGCTGCGGGGACTTGCTTCCATTCAGCCACAAGAGCATTAGTGGGGTCGGGCACTGATGTTGGGTGAATAAGCCTGGCTCGCAGAAGGCGTTCCAATTCATCCCAAAGGTGTTCAATGGGGTTCGGAATTTGGAAGCACCAAATCGTCTAGAATGTCATTGTATGCTGTAGCATTAAGATTTCCCTACACTGGAACTAAGGGGCCTAGCCCGAACTGTGAAAAACAGCCCCAGACCATTATTCCTTCTCCACCAAACTTTACAGTTGGCACTATGCATTGTGTACGGCTGCTCGGCCATGTAAACCCATTTCATGAAGCTCCCGACAAACAGTTATTGTGCTGAGGTTGCTTCCAGAGGAAGTTTGAAACTTGGTAGTGAGTGTTGAAACTGAGGACAGATTATTTTTACGCGCTAAGCGGTTCAGCACTTGGCGGTCCCGTTCTGTGAGCTTGTGTGTCCTGCCACTTCACGGCTGAGCCGTTGTTGCTCCTAGACGTTTCCACTTCACAATAACAGCACTTACAGTTGACCGGGGCAGCTCTAGCACGGCAGAAATTTGACAAACTGACTTGTTGGAAAGGTGGCACGTTGAAAGTCACTGAGCTCTTCACTAAGGCCATTCTACTGCCAATGTTTGTATATGGAGATTGCATGGCTGTGTGCTCAATTTTATACACCGGTCAGCAACGGGTGTGGCTGAAATAGCATAATCCACTCATTTGATATATATAGTATATATAGTGTAATACCATATTGGCCTACTGTAGCATACTGTATGTAGTTGGACTATATTACAGTATGTTACACCAAAAACACCTCTTCAGTCATTTCTTGTCTGAAGCTGAATAGTCCAATATTCTTTCGACAATCGTTAAAACTCAACAGTGCACACACTACAGGCTATACTTAGATTGAATCAAAATAGACCTACGAGAAATGCTAATATAGTCGTTTGTTCACGCCATCTGCTTTAATTCGCTCAAGAAACAGTCATTCTAGAAGCTCTAAATGCATCTTCCCGTGAAACTGATTGACTTCAAGTGACTGGCATGCAGTTTGGGCATTTCACCTGTAAAACAGGAAGAATTATCATTCACCCATTGACAGATGATGGCCTACTTTGAAACGAGGAATGCCTAACTTGGTGTTTGAGGTTATAAAATGCTCCTGAGACAAGACGTGTGGGCAGGTGGGCAGACGTGGCAATTGGAGGATGCATGTTATGCACCTATTCCATAGTGATATTCAATCGGTCGGTACAAACTTTGATCGAGAAATTAAGACTCCCTAAACCCCCCCAAAAAAGAGCACCACACCACTGCTCCTCGGCTATAGAAGGTTGCAGCGCAGCCTCTGAAAGTCATAGAGACAATCCAAGTATATCCCACATCCATTGGCTTCATGTCTTTCCCTGGCATTTTACAGCTTGTTTCTAGCATAAAGCATTGCGGACTAAAGCGCAATTATAGATCGTTTTATATAATCAGATCTATTTCATTTGTATTAAAATCAATCGTATCAGTAGCAAGCTTTGGACCCCAGGAAAAGTAGCTGCTGCCTTGGCAACAGCCAATGCGGATCCAGAATAAATCAAATAAATACCTTCATTCCTGATTCTCATCTTCACGCTCTCTCTCTCCAACTGAACAGTACATCAGTAGGCCTAGTATGTGAGCACAGATATTGCGTTTTTTGCACAAATGAACTCGCCTCCTGAAATGCCACCTCACACAATACAGTCCTTGGTTAGGCAGCACAGTAGGGTTTACATCAATAAGAGCAGGGCAGGCTGATTGAGACCACACTAGGTGCACTTGATATTGCGCGCCCAGCAGAGAATCAAGGATGAGGGGCAGCATCGGGCACACATGAGATACTATAATAAGCAACTCATTCTCCAACCCTGAGTAATATTGCATTACGACGATTACAAATTACATGACCCTTCCCCGGACTAAGGTGTACATTTTGGTGTCTCCCTAACTCACAGTAGTGGGAGCTCAGTGAGAGAGGGTTTACTCTGAGGCGAGTGCTGCCTTCTACATTATGAAGGAGAGGCGCATGAAGATGATTACGCATTGATGTTACTTGATGTTTAGATGTACCTCATTCAATATGGATGACAGGCAGAGCCGACAGGCAGAGTAGTTTAGCGGGCCAGGCGAGCGACTTCCCATAGCTGAGTACTGCAACCACCTGCATAGACACGCACACACACACACACACACACACACACACACACACACACACACACACACACACACACACACACACACACACACACACACACACACACACACACACACACACACACACACACACACACACACACACACACACACACACACACACACACACACACACACACACCGTCTCCGTGGCTCTTGTCCTACCCTCTGTCCTTTCCCCAACCCCCTCAGTCTCAGCCCCCTGCTGGGTCCACAAAGTCTGCAGTGATCTTCATCAGCGTGATGCTGGCAACCTTCCACCCACTACAGGGCTTTGATTGTGGTCAGGTTCACAGCATCTCTACCTCTTTGTCACCTCTTTATTTTATGGCATTGTGACGGGCTTAATGTATGTGTGTGCATTTGTTGGTCTGCGAGTCTGTCTGTGTACGCTAGCTTTCGTATGTGTTCGTTTTTTGTGCTTGTTAGTGTGTGTGAGAGCTCGTGCCTTTGTGTGTGCGTGTCTGTGCGTTTGTGTGTTTGCGTGCGCGTGTGTGCATTTGTATGAGTGTATATGCAGAGGGCAGTGCGTTGCTGGCACACAGCTGGATGTGAGACCAGACCGCACTGCAGACACACACACGTACAGACATACACACACACACACCGCACTGCGGACACACACACACTGCAGACACATCACAGGAGCAGGGAGCGCCACTCTGTGACCTCATCAGCCAACGGCGGGCAGGGCACCACTCTGATCACACTGCCAGCTGGATGTTCTGTACATGCTCAGAGAGGAGAGGAGACAGAGAGAGAGTCAGAGCGAGAGAGAGAGAGAGAGAGAGAGAGAGTCAGAGCGAGAGAGAGAAAGAGAGAGAGACAGAGAGAGAGACAGAGAGAGAGAGACAGAGAGAGAGAGAGAGAGAGACACAGTTAGAGACAGAGAGAGAGAGACAGAGAGAGAGAGCGTGATCCTGTAATTCTCTGGTCAGGTTCAAGAGGTTCTGCTTTAAGGCTGCTTTCAGTCCTGCATTCCTGCTTTTTAGGAGATATCAAAGTGGTCCGTTCTAAGCCCACAGAGAAACAGCCCACTGAACTAAACGTTGTTTCCACGCCATTTCAATGAAGTGACATGGAACCAACGTGGAATAGACGTTGAATTGACATTTGTGCCCAGTGGGAGGGCCTTCAGGTTGTGTCTAATCTTATCTGGTCTTTGCACATGAGATGTGCCCTGCATTTGGAGATACTGTACACACCTTCATATTAATAACTTAACCTCATCACTTCTGACTGCTGACTCTCGGCTGTTCTATTGGTAAATAAGCCCATGTGTGTGTTTAGCCACAGAGTTCCCCAGCCAAACCCTAGGCTACCCTGCTTAGCCTTGCCCCTTGCAGTGGTGTGCCACTACACACACGCGCTGTCGGTTTATGGGTGTGTCCGGTGTGCGTGCCGCCCAAAACAGTTCCAACTGAGGTGCATTAAAAGCTCGTGACCACAGCAGATGACCTGTGGTGCTCTGATCACCCAAACGTCCAAATCCCCCTGGAAACCCCCCTCTCTTAACTCTCTCTTATCCATCCGCTTCAAAGAGCGAGAGCGTGAGCCCACCGCAGTGGAGTGCCTTAGCTTCCCACTGACATGGCTCCATCAGAGATCACAGAGATCACACTCACAGGGCTTTTGGCAGGCGACGAAAGAGAAATTCTCAGCCTCAAACGGATGACAAATCTCCCCGTGAGCGTTTGGTCCTGTCCTGAGGAACCACGGCGCTCTCTCTGATTCGATTTGGACTCGTTTGGGTCTCCTGGGAGTCACGTAGAACTAGTTTATTCCTCTCTGTTTTGAACAGGAACTGTGATAACGATGGAAAAGATTGAATGAAGCCTTGTTCTGCTTGACAGAGTTGTTACACTGAGTTTCATACAGTTCATACAGTCGCAGACGTTCCAAGAATATATCTCCTTTTACCCCTTAGTCACTGCAGACTCTTTTGATTAAGTGGGTGGAAAGGAAAGAGACGGTCAGTCAGGAGACAGACAAGACAGTCACAGCCTGTGTGTGGATTCATTGCCTGAACATTTTTCTGAGCCGGAAGGTGCAAAACAGCCAGCAAGCAGTTAGGGCATATGAAAGGTAGAATGAAAGCTAGAGTGAAAGGTAGAATGAAAGGTAGAATGAAAGGTAGAATGAAAGGTAGAATGAAAGGTAGAATGAAAGCTAGAATGAAAGGTAGAATGAAAGCTAGAATGAAAGGTAGAATGAAAGCTAGAATGAAAGGTAGAATGAAAGCTAGAATGAAAGGTTGAATGAAAGGTAGAATGAAAGGTAGAATGAAAGGTAGAATGAAAGCTAGAATGAAAGGTAGAATGAAAGCTAGAATGAAAGGTAGAATGAAAGGTAGAATGAAAGGTAGAATGAAAGGTAGAATGAAAGGTTGAATGAAAGGTAGAATGAAAGGTAGAATGAAAGGTAGAATGAAAGCTAGAATGAAAGGTAGAATGAAAGCTAGAATGAAAGGTAGAATGAAAGCTAGAATGAAAGGTAGAATGAAAGGTAGAATGAAAGGTTGAATGAAAGAAAGAATGAAAGGTAGAATGAAAGCTAGAATGAAAGGTAGAATGAAAGCTAGAATGAAAGGTAGAATGAAAGGTAGAATTAAAGGTAGAATGAAAGCTAGAATGAAAGGTAGAATGAAAGCTAGAATGAAAGGTAGAATGAAAGCTAGAATGAAAGGTAGAATGAAAGCTAGAATGAAAGCTAGAATGAAAGGTAGAATGAAAGCTAGAATGAAAGCTAGAATGAAAGGTAGAATGAAAGCTAGAATGAAAGGTAGAATGAAAGCTAGAATGAAAGGTAGAATGAAAGCTAGAATGAAAGGTAGAATGAAAGCTAGAGTGAAAGGTAGAATGAAAGCTAGAGTGAAAGGTAGAATGAAAGGTAGAATGAAAGGTAGAATGAAAGGTAGAATGAAAGCTAGAATGAAAGGTAGAATGAAAGGTAGAATGAAAGGTAGAATGAAAGGTAGAGTGAAAGGTAGAATGAAAGGTAGAATGAAAGGTAGAATGAAAGGTAGAGTGAAAGGTAGAGTGAAAGGTAGAATGAAAGGTAGAATGAAAGCTAGAATGAAAGGTAGAATGAAAGGTAGAGTGAAAGGTAGAGTGAAAGGTAGAGTGAAAGGTAGAATGAAAGGTAGAATGAAAGGTAGAATGAAAGGTTAAATGAAAGGTAGAATGCACAAGGCACTCAAGGGGACGAAAATGAACGAACACAGATTCGGGATGAAAGCTCGGAGAACACAGGGCTAAATTAGAGCAGAGGTATAGAACGACAAAAGGAAAGGGGGGACGGTGGGGATGAAGGGAGGGAGGGGGTTCAAGATGAAAGAATAGCACTCCCAGGTAGAAATGACCGCTGAAGGAAGGGAGAGTTTTAATTGGATGACGGGAGACAAACACTCCAGGCGGAGATATTAGTATTCAAGCGGTTGAGAGAGAGAGAGAGAGACAGAGAGAGAGAGAGAGAGAGAGAGAGAGAGAGAGAGAGAGAGAGAGAGAGAGAGAGAGAGAGAGAGAGAGAGAGAGGGAGAGAGAGAGAGAGAGAGAGAGAGAGAGAGAGAGAGAGAGAGAGGGGGAGACAGGGAGAGGGGGAGAGAGAGAGAGAGAGAGAGAGAGAGAGAGAGAGAGAGAGAGAGAGAGAGAGAGAGAGAGAGAGAGAAAGGGGCATCACAAAGAGAGAGTGTTTCTCTCTCACACCATCACTATCACTCACTGTCTCAGTCATTCAACCCATCCCTCTCTTTTCCCCTATTAACACATAAACCATGGAAAACAACCTCCTCGGACTGGTGATAAAATATCCCCCTCAGGTTCTCTCTCAAATCCCTCTTGCTCATTGAAAGACTTATGCTAACCTCTATCTCTCTCTCCCCCTCTCAGAGTATCCATGTTCAGGCATGCTTGGCATGGTATCGGGCCTGATCACTGATGCCCAGATCACAGCTTCGTCCCACACGGACCGGAGCTGGGTACCCGAGAACGCCCGCCTGCTGACCAGCCGCTCCGGGTGGACCCTGCTGCCCCAACCCCAGCCCTTCACCTCAGAGTGGCTACAGGTTAGATCAACTATATTAATAGACTATTCTTATGTTTTTGGGCGGGCTTTTCAATTAGAGATAGGTTCGATGGTTATGAAATATCATTGGTTCATATAACATATTTTCTGAGAATATATCCTACCTTTATGTACAAAGAATTTGGCCAAAATGATGATGAGATTACAAATAAACAGCTTGGAAACACTTTACTTACGGCATACAGGTATAATGCATTATGAGCCTGTCATGAGTGTCTATGAACTGCTTATAACGTGTTTCCTCTCCGTTCATCTGCAGGTGGACCTGGGGGAGGAGAAGCTGGTACGAGGGCTCATCATCCAGGGAGGGAAACACAGAGAGAACAAGGTGTTCGTGAAGAAGTTCAGACTGGGATACAGTAACAACGGATCTGATTGGAAGATGGTCCAGGACGCCAGCGGCAACAAGCCAAAGGTCAGAGCCGTTTTCATTGGTTGTTTGTTTGTTGTGTTTACCATGTTGAGCAGTTAACAGAAAGTAGGGTCTTGTTGACTATCTAATGGGAAATTATTTCCATGTTCCAAACTGAATACCAGTGACGTTGAGTCAGTTTTCACCCATTCTTTGTACCGTGGATGTTGAAACATTTATGGAGTCCATTTGGGTAGTACTTCATAGCACATTAGGATAACCATCTGTAAGGTTTCTCCTAGACCTACCGCTGCCTAGCGTCTATCCTCTCAGTATTCCGCTGTTGCTGCTCAAGCCTTACAGTAGAATCGGTACTCTACTCAAGAGAGCAGGAGAAGAAGGCAGGAGAGCTGAGAGAGCGCGTGTGACACGCAGAAACGACCCTAGATGCATCTGCCGCCGTCGGCATGCTTTGAGTGTGTCACACGCGCACACAGCGCCTTACACACACACCGTACACACGCCTCGCACACATACACACACACACAGACGCACACCTCCAGGAAGTACCTCTACAGCCCTGTCCCCAATTACAACTTTCTCCGCCAGGATGTGGTGTAAGTGTGTTCCAGATCACCTAATGGTTGATTTCTGAAGGAGTGAGAGGCTGGGCATCTTCCTGTCCTACTCGTTCCTCCATCTCTCCCTCTTTCCCTAAGAACCTCCGAGCATCAAAGACAGACAAGACGTGTTCCAGTGTTAATGGTCACTAATCCACTACACTCCATCACTGTCCCCTCCTCTACCTCTCCTCTCCTCATCTCCACTACTTTCCTTTACCTCTCCTCTTCTCCTCTACTCTCCTGTCCTTTCATCTCCTCGCCTCTACGTGTACCCCTGTTATTCCCAAACAGAATCCTCCTGTCTTATTCAGATGACAAGACCAGAGCTGCTGAGCGACGAGAAAGCATTAGTCCTCCCCTCTGTCTTACCCCTTCGCTACGTTATTCCCAAAGAAAAAGGCCCCTAGCCTCTCTCTTTCCTCTAAATAGAGTACTTCTGAGGCTGAGCCGAGACAGAGTGAGCTGAGGCTGCCCTTGACCGCGGTGTCCTGCTGGGGCGGCAGGTGCTAGTTGTAGCCACCGGGCTCTCGTTTACAGTCCCACCGACAGTGCTTTTTAGATGTCAGCCGGAGAAATCTGGTCCATCTTCCATTGTTTTCTCCCCTCTCTCAGCCCTGCTCGAGCCCTGCTCATTTTCCAAAGGAAGGAATACGTCTGCCTTAGGGTCTCTGTGATAGGAGAGAGACATCAGAGAGAGCAATGACATTATCAGACAGTAACATTTCTCTCTCGTTTTCTCTCTGTGTGTATCTGTCTCTCTCTGTATCTGTATCGGCCTATCTCAGCCTCTCTCTCAGCTGCAGTGTGTACGGTGTAGCACTTCTCCTCTGCTGTTGTCGATGAACTAACACAGGTGGTCCTCTCCACAGATTTTCGAGGGGAATCAGAACTACGATACACCAGAGCTGAGGACCGTGGAGCCCTTGCTGACCCGATACATCAGGGTTTACCCAGAGCGGTCCACCCCTGCTGGGATGGGCCTGCGCCTCGAGCTCCTGGGCTGTGAGATCGAAGGTAGGCCGCAAATGGAATCCTACACACACACACATTTTAATTGTTGACACATGTATACTACAAACACACACGCACACCAGTGGAGGCTGCTGAGGGGAGGACGGCCCATAATAATGGCTGGAATGGAGTCAATGGAATGGTATCAAACACATTAAACATGCGGTTTCCATGTGGCTCATACTATTCCATTGACTTTATTCCAGCCATTATTATGAGCCGTCCTCCCCTCAGCAGCCTCCACTGACGCACACATACACACACACACACATCTTCTGTCATCTGTGTGATGACAGTTCTACGACTGAATACATGGTGTTTGTCAAGGTTGGGGTATTTAAAGATGCTTAGAAGGATTCTCCACGTGGAGTCAACAGCTGTCCAGGGCCCAATAGGCCCCTCTATCTCTCCCTGAGAGGGACAGTTGTCCAGTCTCCATGCATGCTGCATCAAAGCCATTCCTGAAGCAAGACCGCTCATACATATTACATGGGATCAAATGAAACCCCATCTGCCCTGAGGATTACTGCCAACCTCTTCCAGTCCCTGTTCCATCCTTTCTCTGGGGCCACTCTCCTCTTTCTCTCTCTCCTCTCCCCTCTGTCTGCCTCGCTCTCTCTCTGTCTCGCTCTCTTCACCTCGCCCCCCTCTCTCTCTCTCTCTCTCTCTCTCTCTCTCTCTCTCTCTCTCTCTCTGTGTGTCTCTCTCTCCACCTGTCTTTCTCTCTGTCGTCTCTCTCCCTCCCTCCCCTCCCTGCTATGAGAACATGCTCTGGCGGGCCAGGCCTAAGTGGATTTACATATTGGATTTCAGGGCTGTAGCGAGCGCAGCCCTGTGTAAGCCATGGAGTCCCACCGGGACTTTAGAAGGATGATAATGCTTGTTTTCACTGTTAATGCCACCACACACTCAAAAACACACACACACTGACACAGATGCAGACACACACAGACACACACACAAATACAGACACAGGTACGTGAGTGGTGGTGTGTAAGCTAAGCCCCAGGAGTACAGATAAATTCAGATCAATTCCAGCTAGAGCATTGACCCTGTCAATGACCCCTCCACCCTGAATCTGACAGAGGTTGATCACTAATATTTCATATAGCAGAGGGGAATTCTAGATTACACGTGCACTCTCTCCTCTCCCCTTGTCTTTCAATCTCCCTCTCTCTCAATGTCCCTCTCTCTCCATCTCCCTGTCTCTCCATCTCCCTGTCTCTCCATCTCCCTCTCTCTCCATCTCCCTGTCTCTCCATCTCCCTGTCTCTCCATCTCCCTCTCTCTCCATCTCCCTGTCTCTCCATCTCCCTGTCTCTCCATCTCCCTGTCTCTCCATCTCCCTGTCTCTCCATCTCCCTGTCTCTCCATCTCCCTCTCTCTCCATCTCCCTGTCTCTCCATCTCCCTCTCTCTCAATCTCCCTCTCTCTCCATCTCCCTGTCTCTCCATCTCCCTCTCTCTCAATCTCCCTCTCTCTCCATCTCCCTGTCTCTCCATCTCCCTCTCTCTCAATCTCCCTCTCTCTCCATCTCCCTGTCTCTCCATCTCCCTCTCTCTCCATCTCCCTGTCTCTCCATCTCCCTCTCTCTCTCTCAATCTCCCTCTCTCTCCATCCCCCTCCCTTCTTCCCACCCTCCCTCTCACTGTCCTGGGAAAGCCCACTCATTACTCTGTCAGGGTAAACACATCCAGGCTGTGTGTTAGCGGAGCATGGATCAGAACTGCGGCCTTGCCCACATCCAACGAGGCCAGTGGGCCCTAATTATAGGCCAGGGTGGGGCCCAGCCTCCAGCCCAATTCTAGACCCATGCATCTGATCTCCAGTCTAAACACAAATCTAGCTTCGGTTCCAAATGGCACCCTATTCCCTAAGTAGTGCCCTGGTCAAAAGTAGTTCACAATTTAGTAGTTCACAAATAGGGTGCCATTTGGGACACAAACCTAAAGCCTCAGCATCCACCGGCTCTATTCACACTAAACTTCCTCTGTATCGTGATAAAAGGGGGCTGTTAATAGCTCAGTGATTGAATCCACGGGCATGGCCTGCCTTGTATGTGTTTGTATATGTTTGCGTGTGTGGTGTATGTGCGTGGTGTACTGTATGCATGGTGTACTGTATGCGTGGTGTATGTGGTGTACTGTATGTGTGTTGTGGACTGTATGTGCGTGGTGTACTGTATGTGCGTGTTATATGTGCGTGGTGTATGTGGTGTACTGTATGTGTGTTGTGTATGTGGTGTAATCTATTTGTGTAGTGTATGTGGTGTACTCTATGTGCGTAGTGTATGTGGTGTACTCTATGTGCGTAGTGTATGTGGTGTACTCTATTTGTGTAGTGTATGTGGTGTACTCTATGTGCGTAGTGTATGTGGTGTACTCTATTTGTGTGGTGTATGTGGTGTACTCTATGTGCGTAGTGTATGTGGTGTACTCTATGTGTGTAGTGTATGTGGTGTACTGTATGTGCGTAGTGTATGTGGTGTACTCTATTTGTGTAGAGTATGTGGTGTACTGTATGTGCGTAGTGTATGTGGTGTACTCTATGTGTGTAGTGTATGTGGTGTACTCTATGTGTGTAGTGTATGTGCGTGGTGTATGTGTGTGGCGTATGTGCGTGGTGTACTGTGTGTGCGTGGTGTCTGTGCGTGGTGTACTGTATGTGCGTGGTGTATGTGTGTGGTGTATGTGTGTAGTGTATGTGTGTGGTGTATGTGTGTAGTGTATGTGTGTGGTGTATGTGCATGGTGTATATGTGTAGTGTATGTGCATGGTGTATGTGTGTAGTGTATGTGTGTGGTGTATGTGTATGGTGTATGTGTGTGGTGTATGTGTGTAGTGTATGTGTGTAGTGTATGTGTGTGGTGTATGTGTGTGGTGTATGTGTGTAGTGTTTGTGCGTGGTGTATGTGTGTGGTGTATGTGTGTAGTGTATGTGTGTAGTGTATGTGTGTAGTGTATGTGTGTAGTGTATGTGCGTAGTGTATGTGCGTAGTGTATGTGCGTGGTGTATGTGTGTGGTGTATGTGTGTGGTGTATGTGCGTAGTGTATGTGCGTGGTGTATGTGCGTGGTGTATGTGCGTGGTGTATGTGTGTAGTGTATGTGTGTGGTGTATGTGCGTAGTTTATGTGCGTAGTGTATGTGTGTGGTGTATGTGTGTGGTGTATGTGTGTAGTGTATGTGTGTGGTGTATGTGTGTGGTGTATGTGTGTAGTGTATGTGTGTGGTGTATGTGCGTAGTGTATGTGTGTAGTGTATGTGCGTAGTGTATGTGCGTAGTGTATGTGCGTGGTGTATGTGTGTAGTGTATGTGCGTAGTGTATGTGCGTAGTGTATGTGTGTGGTGTATGTGCGTGGTGTATGTGTGTAGTGTATGTGTGTGGTGTATGTGCGTAGTGTATGTGCGTAGTGTATGTGCGTAGTGTATGTGTGTGGTGTATGTGTGTAGTGTATGTGCGTAGTGTATGTGCGTGGTGTATGTGTGTGGTGTATGTGTGTGGTGTATGTGCGTAGTGTATGTGCGTAGTGTATGTGCGTAGTGTATGTGTGTGGTGTATGTGCGTGGTGTATGTGTGTAGTGTATGTGCGTAGTGTATGTGTGTGGTGTATGTGCGTGGTGTATGTGTGTAGTGTATGTGTGTGGTGTATGTGCGTAGTGTATGTGTAGTATGTGACACCGCAAACCCTACAAAGGAGCAGCTGAATGCAAGATTAACATTAACTTTCTCTCTCCCCCCCCCTCTCTCTTCCCCTCTCTCTCCCTCTCTCCTCCGCAGCTCCCACAATCCCCCCCACCACGCCCGCCCCACCCACCGCCCCTTCAGACGACTGTGATGATGACCAAGCCAGCTGCCACAGTGGAACAGGTGATGACTACGAAGTGACAGGTGCTAACATCACTCTCATGAGACTGCTACCTCCCCTACTCCTCTACCCCCTTTATACTAAGCCCACATACCTACGTAAACACACACACACCTAATCACCTGCACCTGCAACCCCATCTTTACCCCTTTACAACCTAATGAGAAACCTTATCTCGTGCACCTCAGAGCCTGTCTTCCACCCTCAACCGAACATCTTCCCTCACACTTGACCTGCCCTCGCACCTGTCTTCCTCTCCTCCTCCTCCCATCCCCCACCCAGCTGTGTTTCCCTCTCACCTGCACCTGTCTTCCTCTCCTCCTCCTCCCATCCCCCACCCAGCTGTGTTTCCCTCTCACCTGCACCTGTCTTCCTCTCCTCCTCCTCCCATCCCCATATCCAGCTGTGTTTCCCTCTCACCTGCACCTGTCTTCCTCTCCTCCTCCTCCCATCCCCATATCCAGCTGTGTTTCCCTCTCACCTGCACCTGTCTTCCTCTCCTCCTCTTCCCATCCCCCACCCAGCTGTGTTTCCCTCTCACCTGCACCTGTCCTCCTCTCCTCCTCCACCCATCCCCCACCCAGCTGTGTTTCCCTCTCACCTGCACCTGTCTTCCTCTCCTCCTCCTCCCATCCACCACCCAGCTGTGTTTCCCTCTCACCTGCACCTGTCTTCCTCTCCTCCTACTCCCATCCCCCACCCAGCTGTGTTTCCCTCTCACCTGCACCTGTCTTCCTCTCCTCCTCCTCCCATCCCCCACCCAGCTGTGTTTCCCTCTCACCTGCACCTGTCTTCCTCTCCTCCTCCTCCCATCCACCACCCAGCTGTGTTTCCCTGTCACCTGCACCTGTCTTCCTCTCCTCCTCCACCCATCCCCCACCCAGCTGTGTTTCCCTCTCACCTGCACCTGTCTTCCTCTCCTCCTCCTCCCATCCCCCACCCAGCTGTGTTTCCCTCTCACATGCACCTGTCTTCCTCTCCTCCTCCTCCCATCCCCCACACAGCTGTGTTTCCCTCTCACCTGCACCTGTCTTCCTCTCCTCCTCCTCCCATCCCCCACCCAGCTGTGTTTCCCTCTCACCTGCACCTGTCTTCCTCTCCTCCTCCTCCCATCCCCCACCCAGCTGTGTTTCCCTCTCACCTGCACCTGTCTTCCTCTCCTCCTCCTCCCATCCCCCACCCAGCTGTGTTTCCCTCTCACCTGCACCTGTCCTCCTCTCCTCCTCCTCCCATCCCCCACCCAGCTGTGTTTCCCTCTCACCTGCACCTGTCTTCCTCTCCTCCTCCTCCCATCCCCCACCCAGCTGTGTTTCCCTCTCACCTGCACCTGTCCTCCTCTCCTCCTCCTCCCATCCCCCACCCAGCTGTGTTTCCCTCTCACCTGCACCTGTCTTCCTCTCCTCCTCCTCCCATCCCCCACCCAGCTGTGTTTCCCTCTCAGCCTTTTATCTCTCAGCAGCCTTGGTCTCTTTCTAGCCTGGCCTCTTTCTCCACTAACCTGATAATAACCTGCCTTACTGCCCCTGACTTCCACCATTCTATGCGTTGCTGTTCCCTATGGATATGTCCCGACCGGCACCCTGTTCCTTTTATAGTGTACAACTTTTCCCCAGGGCCCATAGGGCTTTGGTCAGCAGCAGTGCACTACATAGGGTATAGGGTGCTATTTGGGACACGGCCATGGAGTTCTCCCTTTGGCTATTCCTCTCTCCTAGCCCCATTTCAGCACAGCAGTCTCCAGTGATCAGTGATGTGCATGGCACTCTCAGTCACTCTGGTTCGCTCCCTCCTGGTCCTACATATAGTGAAAGAGGGAGTGTGGATGTGTTTGGTAGGAGTAAAGAGACATAGAAGGAGGGGCATCCGTTTGGCACCAGAATAATGTTTAATGTGTTACGGCTAGGCTAACTATGCTATGTTTTACGGCTAGGCTAACTATGCTATGTTTTACGGCTAGGCTAACTATACTATGTTTTATGTTTTACAGCTAGGCTAACTATGCTACACTGTTATGTGTTACGGCTAGGCTAACTATGCTATCTATGTTTTATGTTTTACAGCTAGGCGAACTATGCTACACTGTTATGTGTTACGGCCAGGCTAACAATGCTATGTTTTATGTTTTACAGCTAGGCTAACTATGCTACACTGTTATGTGTTATGGCTAGGCTAGTCTCTCTAGACAGACGGGTCGCCTCCCACAATGTAACCAATGTTCCTAGTGCGGTTGCCCTATGTCTGGGATTTCCCAGGCTACGGCTAGGCTAACTGTGCTAACACTGTGTTGTTCTGACAGGTGGAACCACAATGCCAGAGGCTATGACAGATGTGGACACCATCCCAGGTTAGGACCCATTGTATTATCAATGTACTGTATACAAGACGTGTGTCTGTGTGATTGTATGCGTGTGTGAGGGGCTTAGAATCCATGTGTGTGAGGTGCATTCGTTGTGTGGGTGGAAATCGTTTTTTTTCCAGTAGTAGTCTACTGAAGAAAAATCTGTCCTCTGCTATTCATCAGATGTGAACTGTGGGGCTGCTCATCTTACAGAGAGCTTGTCACTATCCCTGCTCCAATCCTCCTCAGAACGGAAAAACCAAAAACCTCTTAATTGGGAACAGGATTTCTTCAGAAAAAAATGTGTCTGTGTGCCTGAAATGTGGTTCCACATGGGAATTCCATCCTTTGTGTTTAATGGGTAAATATATTCTGCTGCCTGCAGAAACTAGTTAAAACCCAGAGATTATTAAAGGGAATATTGGCTCACATTTTTTATTCTTTGGAGAGCTGGGGCCTTAGCGCTTGCACAGACACCGATATACAGGCTTTCAGAGGCAGAGCTGACATCCTTAACATATCTCCCTTGTGCTGCTTCTTTGGAAGTCTCTTTCTTTATCCAATTTGATAACAAAACGAAGCTCCCCATTGCCCCACTCTTACATACATACTGTACTCTCAGAAGGCCTTTCAGCTCTGTGTGTGTGTGGGGGGCTCATTATAAAGTCATCTCCCTCAGTAGGCTGCTGTGAACACACACACACACACACACACACACACACACACACACACACACACACACACACACACACACACACACACACACACACACACACACACACACACACACACACACACACACACACACACACACACATACACATACTCGCTTTCTCTCTCTCTCTCTCTCTCTCTCTCTCTCTCTCTCTCTCTCTCTCTCTCTCTCCTCCTGCTATCTTATTGTCATTGTACATCTTTTTTTATGAGCATATCCTGTTCATGCGCTCTGTTTATTAAAAGAGAACATTAACTGGATTTATTCAACATCTCCGTGCAAAGTCCCACCCCCCATCCACCCTATTCTGGAAGGATTTACCCTCCTCTCATTGTCTCTCCCTCTCGCTGTGTCTCATAGGTTTTTTATGAAACTCAAGAGCCCTTTCTTCTGATATTTGAGTTTCACAGTTCTCTGCTTCCCTCTAGTGATTTACCCAAATAAATAATCTCCACAACATTCGCTGTATCTAATCAAGTGAGCCCTCAGGTTATCACAAATCCCCTCTGAGTCATGTTTATACAATGGTCTATTTCAACCAGTTTGTGGTCTGGCCTACTACAGAATCTAGAATGTTTATGTGTGTCTCTATGTGACAGACTGACCTGTGATCTGTCCCCTGCTCTGCAGCGTTCCTGTGGTTTGCGTGTGATTTTGGCTGGGCCAACGACCCCTCGTTCTGCGGTTGGACCTCAGAGGACAGCGGCTTCAGATGGCAGATACAGTCCAGTGGCACACCCACGCTCAACACTGGACCCAACATGGACCACACAGGTACAGACACATCAACACTGGACCCAACATAGACCACACAGGTACAGACACATCAACACTGGACCCAACATGGACCACACAGGTACAGACACATCAACACTGGACCCAACATAGACCACACAGGCACAGACACATCAACACTGGAACCAACATGGACCACACAGGTACAGACACATCAACACTGGAACCAACATGGACCACACAGGTACAGACACATCAACACTGGACCCAACATGGACCACACAGGTACAGACACATCAACACTGGACCCAACATAGACCACACAGGTACAGACACATCAACACTGGACCCAACATAGACCACACAGGTACAGACACATCAACACTGGACCCAACATGGACCACACAGGCACAGACACACAGACACATCAACACTGGAACCAACATGGACCACACAGGTACAGACACACAGACACATCAACACTGGACCCAACATAGACCACACAGGTACAGACACATCAACACTGGACCCAACATGGACCACACAGGTACAGACACATCAACACTGGACCCAACATAGACCACACAGGTACAGACACATCAACACTGGACCCAACATGGACCACACAGGTACAGACACATCAACACTGGACCCAACATAGACCACACAGGTACAGACACACAGACACATCAACACTGGAACCAACATGGACCACACAGGTACAGACACACAGACACATCAACACTGGAACCAACATGGACCACACAGGTACAGACACACAGACACATCAACACTGGAACCAACATGGACCACACAGGTACAGACACACAGACACATCAACACTGGAACCAACATGGACCACACAGGTACAGACACACAGACACATCAACACTGGACCCAACATGGACCACACAGGTACAGACACATCAACACTGGAACCAACATGGACCACACAGGTACAGACACACAGACACATCAACACTGGACCCAACATGGACCACACAGGTACAGACACACAGACACATCAACACTGGACCCAACATGGACCACACAGGTACAGACACATCAACACTGGAACCAACATGGACCACACAGGTACAGACACACAGACACATCAACACTGGACCCAACATGGACCACACAGGTACAGACACACAGACACATCAACACTGGAACCAACATGGACCACACAGGTACAGACACACAGACACATCAACACTGGAACCAACATGGACCACACAGGTACAGACACACAGACACATCAACACTGGACCCAACATGGACCACACAGGTACAGACACACAGACACATCAACACTGGAACCAACATGGACCACACAGGTACAGACACACAGACACATCAACACTGGAACCAACATGGACCACACAGGTACAGACACATCAACACTGGAACCAACATGGACCACACAGGTACAGACACACAGACACATCAACACTGGAACCAACATGGACCACACAGGTACAGACACACAGACACATCAACACTGGAACCAACATGGACCACACAGGTACAGACACACAGACACATCAACACTGGAACCAACATGGACCACACAGGTACAGACACACAGACACATCAACACTGGAACCAACATGGACCACACAGGTACAGACACACAGACACATCAACACTGGAACCAACATGGACCACACAGGTACAGACACATCAACACTGGAACCAACATGGACCACACAGGTACAGACACACAGACACATCAACACTGGAACCAACATGGACCACACAGGTACAGACACATCAACACTGGAACCAACATGGACCACACAGGTACAGACACACAGACACATCAACACTGGAACCAACATGGACCACACAGGTACAGACACATCAACACTGGAACCAACATGGACCACACAGGTACAGACACACAGACACATCAACACTGGAACCAACATGGACCACACAGGTACAGACACATCAACACTGGACCCAACATGGACCACACAGGTACAGACACACAGACACATCAACACTGGAACCAACATGGACCACACAGGTACAGACACACAGACACATCAACACTGGACCCAACATGGACCACACAGGTACAGACACACAGACACATCAACACTGGAACCAACATGGACCACACAGGTACAGACACATCAACACTGGAACCAACATGGACCACACAGGTACAGACACACAGACACATCAACACTGGACCCAACATGGACCACACAGGCACAGACACATCAACAACAACAACAACGTAAGCTAATGACAACTGTGGAAGTCATTTATATCCAGTTGACCTAGTCTTCTGACACATTGTATCACACACACAATCTTTTTTTCTAAGTCCTTCAAGACAAAGCTGGTCACACGTATTCTAACTGTCAGAACCAAGGTTTGCCACTATGTGATTTGTTTTCCCACTGCTGCCTTTTAGCTGAATAGTGATGACATCACATCTTCCTTTTCTCATTGGCCCTTTCCCCTTGTCATGTCCCATCCAGGTGGATCTGGTAATTTCATCTACACACTAGCGACGGGCGCCCAGGAAACGGAGGTTGCTAGGCTGGTCAGTCCGGTGGTGACAGTCGGTCAGTCTGACCTGTGCGTCTCGTTCTGGTACCACATGTTTGGCTCGCACATCGGCACGCTACACATCAAACAGAGGAAGGAGACGGTGGATGGCATGGCCGACATACTTCTGTGGACCGTCAGCGGTCACCAGGGCAACCGCTGGAGAGAGGGACGCGTGCTGGTGCCGCACTCCAGTAAACCCTATCAGGTATGGAGAGAGAGTCTCTGATCTAGAGGATTGGACAGATCAATGTAGTATGTCTCATATACATTACAACTACATTATATATACAAAAGTATGTGAACAACCCTTTCAAATCAATGGATTCTGCCTTTTTCAGCCCCACTCGTTGCTGACAGCTGTATAAAATCAAGCACACAGCCATGCAATCACCACATTGGCAGTAGAAAGGCCTTACTGAAGAGCTCAGTGATTTTCAATGTGGCACCGTCATAAGATGCCACCTTTCCAACAAGTCAGTTGGTCAAATGTATGCCCTGCTAGAGCTGCCCCGGTCAACTGTAAGTGCTGTTATTATGAAGTGGAAACGCCTAGGAGCAAAAACTGCTCAACCGCAAAGTGGTAGGCCACACAAGCTCACAGAACGGGAATGCTGAAGCACGTAGTGCATAAAAATCATCTGTCCTCGGTTACAACACTCACTACCGAGTTCCAAATTGCCTCTGGAAGTAATGTCAGCACAAGAACTGTTCGACAGGAGCTTCATTAAATGGGTTTCCATGGCCGAGCAGCCGCACACAAGCCTAAGATCACCATGCACAATGCCAAGCATCGGCTGGAGTGATGTAAAGCTCGCTGTCATTGGACTCTGGAGCAGTGGAAACACATTCTCTGTAGTGATGAATCACCCTTCACCATCTGGCAGTCCGATGGACGAATCTGGGTTTGGCGGATGCCAGGAAAACGCTACCTGCCCCAGTGCAAAGTTCCAACTGTAAAGTTTGGTGGAGGAGGAATAATGGTCTGGAGCAATTTTTCATGGTTCGGGCTAGGCCCCATAGTTCCAGTGAAGGAAAATCTTAATGCGACAGCATACAATGACGATTCAGAGTGAAGGCTGTTACAGCAGCAAAGAGGGGACCAACTCCATATTCATGCCCATTATTTTGGAATGAGATGTTTGACGAGCAGGCGTCCACATACTTTTGACCATGTAATGTACGTTTGATATGTATAAATTCAACACTGTTTTAGTTGCAGGGCACGTTTAGTTTGATTAGTGCTACTTAGTGATTAGCGAGGTGATTTAAAATTGGGAAATGAGTTGTTGAGAGGTTGTTGTAAAGTTGACAAAAAGGTTGTTCTCTCTTTCTCCCAGGTGGTGATTGAGGGGTTGGTGGAGAGGAAGAGCTGGGGTGATATCGCTGTGGACGATATCAAGATCCTTGACAATCTGAACATGGTTGACTGCAAAGGTGAGTGTTTCTTTCCTACATTGATCGTTCAAGCCGGATTTGAGCCAGTGACCAAAGAACACCTGTCTCTACAGGCCTCTACATTGCTTTCCCAGACAAAGATGAAACATAGTCCTGGACTAAAACGCAGACTCTCCTTTGAAGGTGCTTTGTTTGTTGTTCAGGACTGTTTCATCTGTGTCCCGGAAACCGGCCCTCTATATCATGTTCAGTTGGGTTGGCAGGGTAGCCTAGTGGTTAGAGCGTTGGACTAGTAACCAGAAGGTTACAAGTTCAAACCCCTCAGCTGACAAGATATAAGTCTGTTGTTCTGCCCCTGAACAGGCAGTTAACCCACTGTTCCTAGGCCATCATTGAAATTAAGAATTTGTTCTTAACTGACTTGCCTAGTAAAATAAAGAATGAAATGATTGTGCTGGAGGACAGGACTTTTCTAACTATCTCTCTGTCTTCCTCAACAGATCCTGATGTTCCTACAGAGCCCATGCTACCTGAAGACAGATTCAATGAAATCCGTAAGTCACCCTATTACATATTGATACAAAGCGTTTACGAGATTACCACAGATTTCACTGCTCAACCTCTTCTTCACTCTCTCTTATCTGTTACACACAGCATAGGGATTTAGTGTTGAAAAATAATCACACACAAAAAAAAGCTTTGTCCAAACATATGCACCAGCTATCTACAAATATGAGATGAATGTTGTCCTTATAGGGCACATTGCTCCAGTCTACTCACCCTCTTCTGCTCATTCTCTCCTGCAGTTGTGGACATCACAGACTTCCCTGAGATCGTGGAGAACAATGAGATCCTGAACGGTGTCAGTGGCGGGGCAGGTAACATGCTCAAGACACTGGACCCTATCCTCATCACCATCATCGCTATGAGCGCCCTGGGGGTCTTCCTGGGGGCCATCTGTGGGGTCGTCCTCTACTGTGCCTGCTCACATGGCCACATGTCTGACAGGAACTTATCCGCTCTGGAGAACTATAACTTTGAGCTGGTGGATGGAGTCAAGCTAAAGAAGGACAAACTCAACTCACAGAACTCATACACAGAGGCGTGAATAGGAAGGGGGAAGTGAGATGTGCGTGTGGGGAGTGCACAAGACTGTAGGCATAGCCAAGACTCAATAAGTTTCCGGGCCTAAAGGGACTGCCGGAAGCCTCTCATTGGAGGAGGCCCAGGTTCAGGAACCAATGGGAGGTTGTGACTGATCCATTGCTTTTCTCAGGAGCTGCAGTAACAGGAACCTACCAGTAGGGGACACTGTGTACAAAATTAAATACAGGAGAAAAAATCTGTACAGATGATGAGATGATTATTTTAATTTTTCTATTTGATTTTCATTCATTTTTACAATCGGATGCTGGTGTTGAGACCAATTTAATGATTATAATGTTTAAAGTATTTATCATTTTCTGGGAGGAAGAAACCATTTTGTTATTATTATTTTAAATCAAAGTTGTTATTTTTGTGTTGAAAGAGAAGTATCAAAATCCAAAATGAACCATAACTGACAATGTCGTTGGTACTACTGCCACATGGGGGGATAGAAGCAGGGCGTGCCCCCCCCCCTTTATGACCCCTGCCCTCTGCCTCTGTCTAGAGGTGCGGATCAGAGGTTAAGGGTAACGGTCACACCCCTTGGCAGTAGATGGTTCTGACAGTGCCTTTAATACACCTTAGTTGGCGTTTTTTTCCTTCATTAAGTTCTGACAACGTTATGATAATGATCCGAAAACTAAAGCAGGGGCTTTAAATGAGCTAATAATCAAGTCTGCAAAACCTGATCCAATCCAATCCCTCCATGGCGCTTTTCTCCCTCTGTCCCAGACACACATAATATTGTATATAAGTTTTAATATATTTTAATGCCCTTTTTTAAGAAAGTAAAAGGTAAAAAACAACAAAAAAGCTGCTGTATCCCTTTTTTTCAATGGGTTGTGTTGTAAATACAATCATTTGACTGTTGTTGTGAAGAGTGAAGTGCTGTGGTTGTATTGTTTCATTTCGTTGCTCTCCGGAAGAGAGAGCAGACTCTGTGTGCTGTGTGAAGATAGACCGCTGTTAGGACAGTTCAGTGCACGTTCAAAGAAGACTTGCTCGTTCAACCTGACTGAGCAGCCAATGTCATCTCTGTTCCCTAGATGCAATCCAATTCATGACACCATGGAGGGGACAACGAAGAAGTTATCATAAACACAAATCAAAAAAGACAAACAGTTGTATTCATGTTATTAACTTCAACACACTAATTAACATCTGGCAGCCACACACCCCTATCCTCCTCCCCTCACACAGGGTCTGTCCTCTTCTCTCATATCAACAGCAGCAGTGGAGGAAGATATATGGAATGTCTGTCTGCCAGCATACCAAAAAAAAAACAACCATTGCTTTTGCTTTGCTTTAGCTATATGAGTTGACCAGTGGAGTTGACCACCTCTAGTTCCATAGGTAGCAGGTACTCTAGTGGGTTAGAGAGTTGGGACAGTAACCAAAAGGTTGCTTGTTTGAATCCCTGAGCTGACAAGGTGGAGAAATCTGCCTTTCTGCCCTTGAGCAAGGCGGTTTACCCCCCAAAACAACTGTGTGCTGTGGATGTTGATTAAGGCAGCCCCCTTCAGAGGGCTTTAATGCGCAAGACACATTTTGGTTGAATGCATTCAGTTGTGCAACAGACTAGGTATCTCCTTTCCCAGGCAAATTGTGGATTGTCCTACAAAAAACACATTGCAACTTAGAATGCACTGTGTCATTCAACGTGTAAATCCTCTCTAGAGCTTTCACAACTGGCTTTCATGTTCCCACAACAGGTTAGATTTTCATAATCATGATCATAGGTTTGTATTGTGTTGTCACATATTGGACACACTACAGCCTAGGTTTACGTCTATAAAACGTGTAGCAGCCAAATGTTGCGATGTCAGGGCGGATGTCATAAGGGAAGGACGCTGGTACAGAGCTAAGCGGTCGAGTGATGTCATCATGCATGGCGAATCAGGTCACTCGCCCCCGTTGTCTTTACCAAAGGATGATTGGATACCTCTTCTACTTGGGGAGGGGTTTGTGATCAGCACACTACTACTGGACGGTCCGCAGCCTTTTAACCACATCCACACCTTTTTCAATGAACGTTCACAGGAAATTGATCTCTTGCGTTGCACTGACTGGAATGGACTCCCGGGCAATTTCAAAAAGAGGAAGGTGGGTTGACTATAGAAACTGCAGTGTTTGATGGTTCATTTTTATACATGTTTTTCAGCTGAAGTTGCATATCTTGCGTCAATGTAAACTCTGAAATCTCTTGAGACCTACCGATGGATCTAGCAATGCTCCAAAAGAGTTTTGGATGGGGGAGTAAAGGTCTAAGGAGGACTTGACCATTGGAAAGGCCCATTGGATTTTCTACACCACAACAATCAGAGACATAATGATGTTGAACAGGAGGACATCTGCTATATCTGTGTACTATGTCGTGTGCTGTGGTGAACACATGCTCAGCTTGGCTTTTGTTCATTTCAGGTTTGATGTCCCACTTTGCAATGCTTACTGTTTTGTGCATTCAGCTTTGAGGACAGTATCCACAGTCTGGTAACTAGAGAAAAGGATACTGTAGGGTGGAAACTAAAAAGAAACAATGTTGCACTGATAAATATATTTAAGAAGTTTGTGTTTATAGCATTCATTTGTAAAGAAAATCTAAAACTGAAAAAAACTGTGTTCATTTTCTTTCTTCTTTTTTTATAGTTTCAGATTGTGATATAATTCAGAAATGTACAAATTGAGATGTTTTCATTATTGAAAAAGGTATACAAAATTCCTATAGTTATGTCCCCATTTACCTGGATTATTAGAGCTTCGTTTTGTACTGTCATTCAAATTTTGTGCACATTTTTTTTACCAAAAAAAAAAAAACTTTTATTTTCAATACTGCTTCTGTAATTTGCTGTTGTAGGAAAAGATTAATAAACAGCAAGCCTTAAAAAAAACTGGGCGGAACATTTGTATTGTTCTGGTTGTGGTTGATAGGACTGTATTTGGAGGTCAACATGCTGGTCGTGTGGGCTACTGCAGCGCTGTGTTGATAACACAAGAGGATATAGAGGCACAGTTAAAGGGCCAATATCCAGTTTATATGGTAGGAAGGAAAGGGATGATATCAAATCAAACTTTATTTGTCACATGCCCCTAATACAAGTGTAGACTTTACTGTGAAATGCTTACTTACAAGCCCTTAGCCAACAGTACAGTTCAAGAAAGAGTAAAGAAAATATTTACCAAATAAACTAAAGTAAAAAATAATAAAAAGTAACAATAAAATAACAATAGTGAGGAGGTACCGGTACCGAGTCAATGTGCTTGGTACATGTTAGTCGAGGTAATTTGTACATTACATTTTACATTTAAGTCATTTAGCAGACGCTCTTATCCAGAGCGACTTACAAATTGGTGCATTCACCTTATGACATCCAGTGGAACAGCCACTTTACAATAGTGCATCTAAATCTTTTAAGGGGGGGGGGGGGTGAGAAGGATTACTTTATCCTATCCTAGGTATTCCTTAAAGAGGTGGGGTTTCAGGTGTCTCCGGAAGGTGGTGATTGACTCCGCTGTCCTGGCGTCGTGGGGGAGTTTGTTCCACCATTGGGGGCCAGAGCAGCGAACAGTTTTGACTGGGCTGAGCGGGAACTGTACTTCCTCAGTGGTAGGGAGGCGAGCAGGCCAGAGGTGGATGAACGCAGTGCCCTTGTTTGGGTGTAGGGCCTGATCAGAGCCTGGAGGTACTGAGGTGCCGTTCCCCTCACAGCTCCGTAGGCAAGCACCATGGTCTTGTAGCGGATGCGAGCTTCAACTGGAAGCCAGTGGAGAGAGCGGAGGAGCGGGGTGACGTGAGAGAACTTGGGAAGGTTGAACACCAGACGGGCTGTGGCGTTCTGGATGAGTTGTAGGGGTTTAATGGCACAGGCAGGGAGCCCAGCCAACAGCGAGTTGCAGTAATCCAGACGGGAGATGACAAGTGCCTGGATTAGGACCTGCGCCGCTTCCTGTGTGAGGCAGGGTCGTACTCTGCGGATGTTGTAGAGCATAAACCTACAATGGAGGTAGGTGTGAAGTGACTATGCATAGATAATAAACAGCGAGTAGCAGCAGTGTACAAAACAAAGGGGGGTTCAATGTAAGTCGGGTGGCCATTTTATTAATTGTTCAGCAGTCTTATAGTTTGGGGGTAGATGCTGTTAAGGAGCATTTTGATCCTAGACGTGGCGCTCCATTACCGCTTGCCGTGCGGTAGCAGAGAAAACAGTCTATGACTTGGGTGACTGGAGTTTCTGACAATGTTTTGGGCCTTCCTCTGACACCGCCAATTATATAGGTCCTGGATGGCAGGAAGTTTGGCCCCAGTGATGTACTGGGCCATACGCACTACCCTCTGTAGCCCCTTACGGTCAGATACCAGGCGGTGATGCAACCGGTCAGGATGCTCTCGATGTTGCAGCTGTAGAACTTTTTGAGGATCTGGGGACCCATGCCAAATCTTATATGGTACAAGGTTCTGGATGATTGATCTTTAAACAAGGTAAAGAACATACATGGTAGTCAAACTATTAGAATACAAATAAACCCAAAAGTATACTCTAACATACTGTAACAGAATAATGACTACAATATAAACACTACCGTTAAAAAGATTGGGGTCACTTAGAAATGTCCTTGTTTTTGAAAGAAAATCACATTTTTTTTCCATTAAAAGAACATAAAAATGATCAGAAATACAGTGTAGATATTGTTTATGTTGTAAATGACTTTTGTAGCTGGAAACGGCAGATTTATTTTTATCTACATAGGCGTACAGAGGCCCATTATCAGCAACCATCACTCCTGTGTTCCAATGTCACGGTGTGTTAGCTAATCCAAGTTTATCATTTTAAAAGTCTCAACCAGTCTCAAAGTTAACAGTGGAATACTGGCCTTCCAGGCAGAGTTCCTCTGTCCAGTCTCTGTGTTCTTTTCCCCATCTTAATCTTGTCTTTTTATTGGCCAGTCTGATATATGGCTTTTTCTTTGCAACTCTGCTAAAAGGTAAGCATCCCGGAGTCACCTCTTCACTGTTGACGATGAGACAGGTGTTTTGCAGGTACTATTTAATGAAGCTGCCAGTTGAGAACTTGTGTCTGTTTCTCAAACTAGACACTCTAATGTACTTGTCCTCTTGCTCAGTTGTGCACCGGGGCCTCCCACTCCCCTTTCTATTCTGGTTAGAGACCGTTTGTGCTGTTCTGTGAAGGGAGTACTACACAGCATACGAGATCTTCAGTTTCTTGTCAATTTCTCTCATGGAATAGCCTTCATTTCTCAGAACAAGAATAGACTGATGAGTTTCAGAAGAAAGTGCTTTGTTTCTGGCCATTTTGAGCCTGTAATAAAATCCACAAATGCTGATGCTCCAGATACTCAACTAGTCTAAAGAAGGCCAGTTTTATTGCTTCTTTAATCAGACCAACAGTTTTCAGTTGTGCTAACATAATTGCAAAAGGGTTTTCTAATGATCAATTAGCCTTTTAAAATGATAAACTTGGATTAGCTAACACAACATGCCATTAGAACACAGGAGTGATGGTTGCTAATAATGGGCCTGTGTACGCTTATGTAGATTTACAACATGAACAATGTCTACACTGTATTTCTGATCACTTTTATGTTATTTTAATGGACAAAAAATGTGCTTTTCTTTCAAAAACAAGGACATTTCAAAGTGACCCAAACTTTTGAAAGGTAGTGCATATATTTTTTAATTTAGCCTTTATTTAACTATACTGTATGAAACAGCATGTAAGTAAATGAATTAATATATACAACATACATCCTAAGGTAAAGGAGTTACTTAGGTACAACGAGCACATGGCAACAATCAGTTAGGCTAACAATCATAATAAATGTGATCAAATCAAAGATTCAAGATTAAGCCATACAAACTATATACATCCAAAAGGTAAATGATAAGTTGAAAAGGAATAAAACTAACAACACAGGCCGCCACACTGATTAGCCATAGGTGAGTCTATGTAAAGGGTGCGGAGGAAGTCCCGCCTCTGCTGCAGGAACTGGATGGGTATTGGGTAATGGGGAAAGTCAGTCAAGGGTAGTAGTGGGAATTTCCTACAGCCATTCCAAATACGGGACATGTATCAAAAAGGGAAATTCTGTTCATTAGGAATTCTGAGAGGTTTGGGGTGTAGGTGGAGGCAGAGGGACTTAGCGCCGCCCCATCAGGGGACTGCAGGCAGTGGCATTGCATTGGGCCTCTGGCTGCCCGTGTAATACTAAACTGGTGGTTCTGGAGGTGGGGGGGGCTTAGCTCAGTAACCAAAGGGCATGGCTGGCCACCTGCTGGTCAATTAGGAGGGGTTAGCGGTCTTCAAGACACAGGTGAATGGGTCTGTTTGTCAGTCAGGAACAGGGACCGGTCGATCAACCACAGGACCAGGAACTGGGACAGCAGTTGGTGGTACTCTAAACCTTGCTTCCAATGGAAGTACATCCTTACCTAGCTAATGGTGGGCAGTTTCAGCTAAATCTGGGACACCGGAGGTGGTAAAGTCCACTGGAGGAGCTTCTGCCGTTACCAGCACACAAAGAATGGTCAGGTGGCCTACTCCTTTCTCCTAGTCTCCTGGGGGTTGGAACACCAAATAGATTATTTGAAAGGCACATTATCAGGCCTGGAGCAAATTACACCCTAAAGTACAAATGACAAACCCAATGCACCCAGACAGCTGGCAGACATTTTATTCAACATTCTTGCTTTGCAGGGACTGTTGTTTTCTGGGACCTATTAGTGAACTATGCTATTGTTATAGCAATGGACCAGTGTTGCTAGAAGCAGCAACTGGCATGTGGAACCACTATAACTCCATAGAAATGCAGAATCCAACAGAGGGTAAACCCAAAAGGACTTTATGATGAGACTTAACCTTTATAGAAAGCCAACAGAACTCTCAATAAAGATGTCCGGCTATAAGCCACATTGCAGAATTACCCAGCACTGCACAGGGCAGCAGTTTTCCAATACGTCCGCCACTCAGCTCCATGTGAACAAGTTAGGTTTAGGATTACTAAGAGGGGTTTTACACGTGAAAATTGTTGAATGTCTTAAATAGCTTGAGATGGTGTGGAGGGACAGATGCAATTCAACAGGTATCTGAACAATGGATTACAGTCGAATACCTAATGCATTCTTTAGACAGGTGAAGCAAGCAAATGTTTTACTTTACCAAACAACCACACAGTTGCAAATGGCTATTGCAACCCTGTAAAGTTGTTACAACAGAACACGTCTTACTACCATTCTAAATCACTTGATTTAAGGCCGATTTGCAAAATTACAAATTGAAAACTTGGCAACAAACCTATTAGTCTATGCCACAACAACCACATATGCCTACAGAAATTGGATTGTCAGATTGATGTTTAATTAGCAGACATTTGATTTCAATTAGCTCTGGAATATAATTTGCCCAAAAACATAATGACATGTTGTTTCTCCAATTAATATTTCTACCTGACCGTGGGCTCATGCACAGGAGGCTGCCCGCTTTTTACAAAACAAATGCAGTCACTGGTCATGTTCCCATACTCAGACGTTGCTGACACATGCCAGATCTTACAATGCCTGGATAGGTATTTCAGACAACCACATCGTGGTCACGCTCCACTGCTCAGATGTTACATGCATCAACCAATGGTTGTGTGCCACGTCATCAACTGTGTCATCAACTGACAGATTATAACATAACATATGATCTGGTTAGCTGATACATAAAATACCTATCCAGGCATTGTAAGATCTGGCAGGTGTCAGCAATGCCTGGGCAGAGGAATGCAATTCTGTACAGTCAATGACGTGGCACACAACCATTAGTTGTGCAACCTTTATCTGTTGAAAGGTTCTTTGGCGTGTGTCCATTAGCGATCAGCCTTTTTGCCTTGTCTTGCAGTCAGCAAAAAGCAGGCGTCGTAAAATAAAATATTAAAACTATGTTTCCAAAATATGAGCCCCAAATTTTCGAGAACGGTGCAATTGCAGCCTGCATTTCGGGGCATTCCTCCATCTGCAGGAACCCCTCTTGATACTTCTATTGGTCTAGGACTCCCGTACACAGGTGGGAGGCGGGGGCGCTCCAGTACAGTAGGTGGCGGTAATGCACCTTATCGTTGCATGCCAACTGGCGATAAACCCCACAGAAGAAGAGGCAGGGTTGACACGGTAGCTAGCTAGCTAGGACAACGGTATACAAAAGGGGACTCTCAATTGCATACTCTTCGCATCCTCTCTCCTCTGTCCTCGCCTCCTTCTCAAAATCCGTCGGAGGAGAAGGTCAGAGGGGAGGGACCTCTGACTTTCTCATCCAATGGGCGAGCAGTATGCAATTGAGAGTCTCCCAGTGTCCTTCGCCTCCACCTGTTGTGGCACTGTTTCCTGAAATTCTGTTAAAGACGGCGAGTGCACCGTACAACCAACAGTGGTGTGTAGAACGACATCTCGAATCGCACACTCGTAAATCCTTGACACGGATGGGCTATTGCAGCAGACGTCCACACCGGGTTCCACTCCTTTCAGCCTAAAACAAGAAGAAGTGGCACACGATCACAAACTGGACAATTTTCAAACAGTCTATTTATATTTTCCAACGGGACTATACATAAAAATAAAATTGTTCAGCGAAATAACAACACAACGTAAAATACAGGTAGCCAAGTCAAATAACTAACATCACATTAACCATTACTCTCGCGGGAATTCCACTAACGGGAATTCTGGGAATTCCACTAACGGTCCTTATGTAGCAAAACATAGCTGCTGCTCATTCCGTTTGCTCAAAACTGAGAAAGACAGCTTTCGAGTTGTAAGACATGTATAAAAGCAACAGACACCATTAATAAGAAGGGGCTAGAAGAGTCTTATATGGTGAGCTACCGAGTGGCTAAGACAGGCAAGCCCCGTACTATTGTGGAAGACTTAATTCTTCCTGTATCATGACTTCTGCCGAGGTCGGTCCCTCTCCTTGTTCGGGCGGAGTTCGGTGGTCGATGTCAACAGTCTTCTAGCCATCGCCGATTAACCTTTCATTTTCCATTTGTTTTGTCTTGTTTTCCTGCTCACCTGGTTTGTATTCCCTCATTAGCCTAGTGGTTAGAGTGTTGTACTTGTAACCGGAAGGTTGCAAGTTCAAACCCCTGAGCTGACAGGGTACAAATCTGTCGTTCTGCACCTGAACTGGCAGTTAACCCACTGTTCCTAGGCCGTCATTGAAAATAAGAATTTGTTCTTAACTGACTTGCCTAGTTAAATAAAGGTAAAATAAATAAATAATTACTTGTCTTGCACATAACCTGCTGTTTCCCCCCATGTCTGTGTGTGGAATTGTTATGTGTAAATGTATGTGTACTCCAGGCTGGTTTGCGCCGGGTTATTGTAACCTGTGTGTGTTTCGTTTTCTGAGTGCCGTGTTTTGTTCGCCTCAATAAAGGGCTCCGTTTGCTACCCATTTCTGCTCTCCTGCGCCTGACTTCCTGAAGCCAGTTATGCACTCCGTTACAGAATTCTACAACCGAATTATGGTGTCAGCAGCAGCGGGTACCCCTGTTAGCGGGGTCGAGGAGCGCGTCCAGGAGCACACGGCGATGCTTTACCATCTCGGCGCCGCATGGACCACGTCGTCCAGACGATGGACCGCTGGGAGAGACAGAGAGTCCTTCCTTCGCCCCCAACAGGGGTCTCCAAAGCTCACCCCCTCCGCACCCTGTTCCAGTGGGATTCGTCTTGCACTTCCCAGGGAGTACGATGCGATGGCCGCACGCTGCCAGGGTTTCCTGCTGCAGCTGGATTTATACCTGGCAACCATTCACCCGGCTCCCTCGGGCCATGAGATGGTGTCCGCCCTTGTAACGTGCCTCTCGGAGAAAGCTCTGGAGTGGGCCAACGCTGTGTGGGGAGAAGGAGATGCGGCGCTGGACCACTTTGAGGATTTTGCCGCCGCTTCTGGGCCGTCTTCGACCACCCGCTCGAGGGAAGAGCGATGGGTGAACGTCTCTTCCGCCTGAGGCAGGGAACGAGGAGCGCCCAGGAGTTCGCAATGAACTTTCGGACCCTGGCCGCCGGCGCGGGACGGAACGACAGGGCCCTGATTGTACACTATCGCTGCAGTTTGCACGAGGACGTCCGTCTGGAGTTGGACTACAGGGACACCACCCTCACCTTTGACCAGCTGGATAACCTGCTGACTACCCCCGGACGTCCAGATCGGGATCTGTCGGTTCCATCCCCCAGCACCACCATTCCGATACCCATAGAGCTGGGAGGTGCTGCGCTTAGGGAGACCGGAGGAGGTTCCTTCACGTGCACCATCTGTGGGAAGTTTAATAAATGTTTTGTATAGTGTGTGTGTGTGTGTGTGTGTGTGTGTGTGTGTGTGTGTGTGTGTGTGTGTGTGTGTGTGTGTGTGTGTGTGTGTGTGTGTGTGTGTGTGTGTGTGTGTGTGTGTGTGTGGGTGTGTGTGGCAGGCTTACAACATTTGAGAATGCTCTGACCCTGGTGCTAGAGGGGGTACGCAGCTGGAGGTTGAATGTTTGATGGGGTACGGGACTATAAAAAGTTTGGGAACCCCTGCAATAGAGGATCTTTGGGATGAGATGGAATGGGCTGTTTGTAGCATGAATATACGGCCGTCCAATCTGCAACAACCGCGTGATGCCATCGCGTTGGCATGGATCATCATTACATCCCTGTGGAACATTTTCGACACCTTGTAGAATCCCCCGAATAATTCAGGTTGTTCTGGAGGCAAAGGAGGGTCCAATCCGGTACTATACTGAACAAAAATATAAACGCAACATTCAATAATTTCAAAGACTTTGCTGACTTACAGTTCATATAAGGAAATCAGTCAATTTAAATTAATTATGCCCTAATCTATGGATTTCCTATGACTGGGCAGGGGCGCAGCCATGGGTGTACCTGGGAGTGTATAGGCCCAGTCACTTGGGAGCCAGCCTGACACACTGGGGAGCCAGACCAGCCTATCAGAATGAGTTTTTCCCCACAAAATGGCTTTACTACAGACAGAAATACTCATCAGCACCCCTTGGCATGATTACACGTGGTCTGTAGTTGTGAAGCCGGTTGGACATACTGCCAAATTCTCTAAAACGACGTTGGATGCGGCTTATGGTAGAGAAATTAACATTCAACTCTCTGGCATCATTGGTGGACATTCCTTCAGTCAACATGCCAATTGCACGCTCCCTCAAAACTGGAGACATCTGTGGCATTGTGTTGTGTGACAAAACTGTACATTTTAAGGTGAACCTGTGTAATTATCATGCTGTTTCATCAGCTTCTTCATATGCCACACCTGTCAGGTGGATGGATTATCTTGACATAAGACAGAAGGCTCACTAACAGGGATGTCAACAAATTTGTGCTAAAATTAGAGAAAAAAGCTTTTTGTGCATATGGAAAATGTCAGGGATCTTTTAATTCAGCTTATGAAACATGGGACCAACACTTTACATGTTGTGTTTATATTTTTGTTCAGTATAGATGGGTGTCCCTAATAAACTGGCCGGTAAGAGTATATGGCTCTTGATAAACCATCTAAGCATAAATCATAGTCCCCAGACACTGAGACGCGATAGTCCGGCATCCCATTGTGACATAGGTACCAGCTCTGAGACCACCATCTGTGGAATGTGCACCTACACACGTAGCCTACACACCAACAAATCTACCGGTACACATCCTCTACTCATATAAATGTGTTAAAAGTTGGAGAAATGGATTGAGCTGCACTGACAGTTTGAAAGTATGAATGCCAACGGTCCAATATTCTAGAAGACTGCTGTGCATACACACCTTTGTTACTCTGATAGACCCTTAAGATCCACACTGCCAAAAGCAACACGTACGTCACTGTGGGGGCTTGAGTCTGACTACTGGATGTCTTTCTGTATATGTTTCTCATGATTTCCATGTGATTGTGACCTGGGTCATTGTCAATTGCCTCTGTAGTAGTTTGGCTTCAAAATCCAGACAAGATGGCAGGTATTCATTTGTGTTTTTACTATGCAAAAAGTAGGATTAAAGAATAGACGAACTAAATCAGGAGTTTTCAAAAAGCAACAATAACTTGGCATATGTTGCTGTTCCCCTGTGCAATGACTAAAAGGGCCACAAGGAGACTCAACAGAGTAAAAACATGAAGTTTAGAGTAAAAATGTATAAACAACTATAACATAATATTTTTGCCTTTGACTCATTCACTATGACACAATGCTGAATTACAGCTCATAATAATCTGTGCATATACTGTAGGTGTGAATTTGCACTGATGATAAATTAGATACGATAAAAAGGGATATAGATAAGACTCAAACTATAAGAAGGAAATGAGAGCCAGAGTCTTCATGTCTGCATACCATATAGCTTCAGACATAGACTGTTTCCCAGCTCAATCGCTGGCCTTTCTATCTATTTGTTCTTTGTTCAGTTTGGAAGATAGTTCCATAAGGCCTACTGACAGAGACATACAATCAACACCTAATAAAGTTCTTGAGGAAAGGAAATCTGATGACCAACACTTTATTACAAAATAATAAAATCTCATCCCCTTGTAGTTCTATAAAGTTTCCTAAAGAGTTGTGTCTAAAAGGCTGTACAGTAGAACATTTCCACAGTTATTCATTATTATCATGGTTATTCAAGAGCCAGGAAGGATAGGTCAACATGTGTTTAACAAATGCTCTGTGGAGTAGCTGCATGAGAGGGCCAGGGACATACAATATGGCAGTGATGAAGAAACTGTAATGACCCTGAAGAGAGTGCTGAATGAAAGGAAAAATGAATAACAACATTCCTCTGGAAATAGACCCCAGTGATTAAACAGGAAAAGTCAAGCTTCCAGGACTAATGTTTTTGTTGTTTGCAGGGGCGGACTATGTGATTTTGAGGCTCTGCGCGGAGGCCAGTCTGAGGCCCACCCCACCCCACCCGTCCTATGGGTGCCACAAAAAAATATATGGGTTTTATAGTGAAGACATGTAAAATTGAACTACCTTTTATTAATGTGTCATGAACACAACCAGTCAGGATGTTTTCATCTGACTATCAAACAAATCACTTCAAAAAGTAGGTTACCTTTGCACGTTCATCCCAATTTTTTATTTGATTTATTTCACCTTTATTTAAAAGTTAAAGGCTGGGAAACGCATTGAATAACAGATTCATGCATGGAAAAACAGATAGTCTAAAATTACATCAAAAGTAAGTATGTTTTGAAGTGTCTGTCCTATATCTGAGCGACCTAAGAAAATGTAAAAATACATATATTTTTTTTACTGCGGAATTACCCCTATACCTTTTGCATGCCTTATCCACTTCCATTCATTTTTCGGTAAGTACCAGGTTACCTTCAGACTAAAGGTAACCTGGTATATATACACACGGTACAACTATACATACAGCACAAAGATTTTTAAAAGTGACAAGCTCTATTGGCTCCCGAATGGCACAGCCGTCTAAGGCACTGCATCTCGTACTAGAGTCATCACTACAGACCCTGGTTTGATTCCGGGCTGTATCACAACCAGCCGTGATTAGGAGTCCAATAGGGCGGCGCACAATTGGCCCAGCGTCGTCCGGGTTAGGGTTTGGCCCGGGTAGGCCGTCATTGTAAATAAGAATTTGTTCTTAACTGACTTGCCTAGATAAATAAAAATACAAAATGATCATGTTCACTGTAATAGAATATGGGCGTATCTGCATTTTCTGTGGCGGGGCTTAGCTTCAGCGGAGAGGACTGCGGACTTCTCCATCTAATTTTGAAAAGAAAATAAGTTCACCCGGCAAAGGGAATATACTAAATATATATATTAATTAAATACGCCAACACTTGTATACAACTAAATCGTAGACTGTATGTTTATCTTTCTCAAAGGAGTAACTGAATAAGGAATGACCTGCGGAGGAGTAGTGAATTGACTGTTGACTTTTCGCAGGAGGAGAAAGTAGCTCCCGTTGCCAACAAGGCAATTGTTGCGGGGTCTACGCTGGGTAGCGGATCACGACGGGGATTCTGAAGAGGATACGTTTACTGTATGTATGTCGCCTCGGAAATAAATCACGCCGATAAGGTAAATATAATTGTTTGAATCCTGTTTTTCATCCGTTCTTGATTACTCTCCAATACGTCTATGCATTTTCCACATGAGTGAAGGACTTGGATGATGGATATCTTAATGACAGTTCGACTTCTACTGGGGGGACTGGTATAACTCATGTCATAAAAACACCCCCTTCTAGAGGTCTTCATGGATCCACCTGTACCCGAATCCCCGAGACCCGAGCGGGTCCAGATCCAGAATTACAAATATTGTCAAGGGTCTGGGTCGGATCTAATATGATTGGGTATATGTCATTTTAACTAACTTCTCCGGAAGGACCCGTACAGATCCGAACTTGACTGCTGCAGTAGAGAGAGAGAATAGTGATGGGTGTCTCTTTTTGAAAGGATATTTTTGGTGAACGTCAGAACCGAATCGCATTGGTGAAAGAGCCGTTCATTTTTTTGCGTGCTGCTTTTTAAGCTCTAAACAAAATAATTATCTAAAGAGGGTGAATCCTCTGCAGAAACAATAGACAACAGGGAGAGCGCACCAATCTGGTCCACAGTGATTTCTTTCTGTGCGTAAAAGAAATGTGCATGCCATTTAATCATTTGGCCAGGTAAATATGCATTTGAGCATGCATTTCACAATCTGACATAATGGATTTTGGCCTTTTTAGCTTTACATTGGGGTTTAAAAATGGTTGTCAAGGTTCTAGGTCGATTCTTAAGCATTTTGAAGGAAGAGCTAGCTCTTTTACGTAAACGAAGCCAAACGAGCCGGAACACCGAAACTATTCAGAATGCCCATTGCTGAGAGCGGCAATAGGCTAAGCCGCCGTGTGTGGCAAAAGTTAGGAGATATCTCATCAATGAGAGATGTAATTAAAAGTTAAAGGAGGAGGATAGGCTACAACGACCAAGAGCCAACAGGTAGGCTTCTACTTAATATTCTGGAGTAGCCTCAATGAGCGAGCTTCTCCCAGTTTGATGCAGTCAGGACAGGTACTACGTAATCATATTGGATGATAGTCACAGTGGTAGCCTACACACACAGCACTGCCCCTGCTAGAGCGTCGCCACGTTCGACCTCTTCTCTTTCGCGCTTGATCAGCTATGGTTAATAAAGTAGTCTATCTAAAAAAATAACCTTTCTGCAGCTTCCCTCACTCGGATAGGGACCTGGTCAAGCCAGGTCTATACGGAACGGCTATATCCGTTCGGAACGGGTCTCTATATTTAAAACATCTATTTATGCATATTAGCTCCGGATGGGAAAGCCCCAAGTCAATTTCGGACCCGTGAAGGCCTCTACCTCGCTTCCCACCCAATGTAACACTCCCATTGTAATGTAAAACAAAACAAAAAAACACACACACACAATTAAATGTCCGCTGCACAGTTTGGATTGAATAATTGATTAAATCTGTCAGTTAAAAAAAACAACGTATTCACACAGCACAAAGACGTTTAAAAGTGACCGGGACTGCACAATAAAGCCGGGGACTTATTTCCATTGTGGTCCCTATTTTCTTTTCTTTCTTCACATACAGTCATACAGATACAGAGATACAGACAAAAATAGGTTCCACTGTTCACATATTAGCCAGCTTTTGACATTCTTTTTAAAAGTGGTTATGTTTGGCTTTGAGTTGCTGTGCTAGTTTGTTCCACTCAACAGCGCCAAGATACATACCAGATAGATTCTCATATTTAAAACAGAGAATATTAGAGGCTCTGGCTCTGGCTCTGGTGTTATGCTGGTGGACATCTTTAACAAATCAAAAATAGTTGGATAGGTACCTGGGGCTGAGTCCATGATAATTCTGTGGACCAAATCATGTTGAAGTAATGCTATCCTTTTTTTCCCCACAGATAGCCAGCCGAGCTGCTTAAAACGCTCAACCTCCAGATGAGTATGAGGGGGAAGTTTACGTACAATTCTTAGAAGCTCTCACGCCCTGACCATAGAGAGCCTTTTTATTCTCTATTTTGGTTAGGTCGGGGTGTGACTAGGGTGGGTAATCTAGGTTGTTTTATTTCTATGTTGGCCTGGTATGGTTCCCAATCAGAGGCAACTGTTTAGCGTTGTCTCTGATTGGGGATCATATTTAGGCAGCCATTCCCCCATTGTGTTTTGTGGGGTCTTGTTTATGTGTAGTTGCCAGTGAGCACTCCATAGCGTCACGTATCGTTAGCTTTTTATTGTTTCGTGCCTTTCACGTCAATAAATATGTGGAACCCATATCACGCTGCGACTTGGTCTGAATGTTATTTCGACGATCGTAACACAAGCTTGTTTTGGCTGGTCTGTAGCTTATTCTTTAGGCGTTTGGGGCTGCTGGTGAACCACGATGTGCAGCCAGAATCAAAGTGACACTGGACTAGCCCACTTGCCAGAGTCTTGAGGGTGTCTTTAGCTATTGGCGATAGATTTTCATGTTAATATTGTAAAATCTGCATAAAAACAATAAGTGCACTTATCCCGAAGTCGGTCCCTCTCCTCTCTTCGGGGCGGCGTTCGGCGGTCGACGTCACCGGCCTTCTAGCCACCGCCGATCCACTTTTCATTTTCCATTTGTTTTGTCTTGTGTCTTTACACACCTGGCTTCACTCAACCAAATGACTTGTTTATTATTTAACCCTCTGTTCCCCATGTTTATTTTGTGAGTGATTGTTTATTGTAATTCTGTCTGTGATTGTGGGCTATCATTGTTGCCTTGTATATTTTGTATTTTTTGAGTAAAGTACTTTGATTACTCATATCTACTGGCCTGCGCCTGACTCCCTACACCAGCTACACATAGGACCATTTCAGGTTTCCATCGCATTTTCAAGTCTAGGCCTACTAATTGTTTTGTCATTAAAAATGTTGTGTCGGTATAGAGAATGTGCCCACTCTGGTATTGGCACGTGCACTCTAGCCAACAGCTCACAGATACAGTAAGGGTAAATGCCTACATGAGATTATTATGGACAAAAGTTCAAGATGAATTTGACTTGTTAAAGCATGGGTCAACATGTCACCAGAATAATACCCTCAATATTTATTGAAAGGAACGTCATCACCATGCATGTTCACCACCCTGTGAAGTTCATCATAACACAACATATCATCGTGTGACTCCAAGTTTACTTCGATATGATGGTTATTATATCAATATTTGCGGTTAAAAGCGTTTCCAACGCTATTTTATGTGTGGTATGATTGCTAGTTAGCCTATTGCGGATCTGAAAAAATGATCCACCAACCACTATTGTGTTAGGGCGGCAGATTGCCTAGCGGTTTAGAGTGTTGGACCAATAGTTAGCATACGGAAAAGTGTAGTGCACCAGGGAAGTACCAAAACACCTTGATATAGGGGGAAGTGCATTCAAACATATGAGGAAAATTGGTCAGGATGGAAGAGAATGTATAGTAGAAAGCCTGCAAAAGAGCAAATGTAAACCAAGGGAAAAAACACTGTGCCGAATAAAAAAATCACACAACCCTCAACAAAGCCAAAAAAAGTTAGGCAACCCTCCCTTATTTTGGACACGCCCACCCCAGTACATTTCAGATTTCTAGTTTTTCACAGACAGAGACAGTAGGATCTTGGCAGTCTTCGAACGTGGACCAGAATAAATATTTTGAGTGGAGAGGAGAGGGAATATTTGTTCCAGATGGATCTCAATCTGTCTTCCTTTTGAGCGTTGATGGAAAGGTTGAATGTTCATAATCACTAATACAGATAAATATTGTTTGGGACAAGATATTGTTGTTAAATAGTGTTCCGAACTTCATTTAATCTGACAATTTTGCGTTATTTTTCAGATTCAACAACAAACATGTAATTGTCATGTTTCCTGTAATGTTGATGTTGGACGTTTTTGTACATGCGTTGCCTATATTACCTTGCTTGAGACCCTACAGTGGGCTCAACTCTAGGGCCACAGATCTATAATAGATAATATACACTATAATTGTTCACGGTTGAGGTATGAAGAAATCAGCTTCTTAGAATCTTATAGAAGTTGGTCTGTGCCAAATTGACAATAAGGATGCTATGGACTAAAGACATGCAGCTGCTTCTGTTTATTGTCATCATCACGTTATCTAATGTGTGGTGGTATTGATCCTTGAGGGAGAGGTTTGTGTGTGTGGGGGGAGTAAACGTCTTGATGATATGTGTTGGCGTCATGACCTAAAGATAACATCAGGGCTAGGTGTGTCCCAAAGAACAACACAGCCTCTCTCTCTCCCTCCCTCTCAAATCAAATCAAATTTTAGTCTTGGTAGCCATTTGATTAGGTGTTCAGGAGTCTTATAGGGAGTAGAAACTGTTTAGAAGCCTCTTGGACCTAGACATGGCGCTCTGGTACCGCTTGCCATGGGGAAGCAGAGTGAACAGTCAATGACTTGGGTGGCTGGAGTCTTTGACAATTTTTAGGGCCTTCCTCTAACGCTGCCTGGTATAGAGGTCCTGGATGGCAGGAAGCTTGGCCTCAGTGATGTACTGGGCCGTTCGCACTACCCTCTGTAGTACCTTGCGGTCGGAGGCTGAACTGTTGCCATACCAGGCATGCTCTCGATGGTGCAGCTGTAGAACCTTTAGAGGATCTGAGGACCCATGGCAAATATTTTCAGTCTCCTGAGGGGGAATAGGTTTTGTCGTGCCCTCTTCACGACTGTCTTGGGGTGCTTGGACCATGTTAGTTTGTTGGTGATGTGGACACCAAGGAACTTCAAGCTCTCAACCTGCTCCGCTGCAGCCCCGTCGATGTAGTCCACAATCATCTCCTTTGTCTTGATCGTGTTGAGGGAGAGGTTGTTGTCCTGGCACCAAAAGGCTAGGTCTCTGACCTTCTCCTTATAGGCTGTCTCGTTGTTGTCGGTGATCAGGCCTACCACTGCTGTGTCATCGGGAAACTTAATGATGGTGTTGGAGTCGTGCCTGACCATGGAGTCAAGAGTGAACAGGGAGTACAGGAGGGGACTGAGCACACACCCCTGAGGGGCCCCTGTGTTGAGGATCAGTGTGGCGGATGTGTTGTTACTTACCCTTACCACCTGGGGGCGGCCCATCAGAATGTCCACGATCCAGTTGCAGAGGGAGGTGTTTAGTCCTAGGGTTCTTAGCATATTGATGAGCTTTGAAGTCACTATGGTGTTGAACGCTGAGCTGTAGTCAATGAATAGCATTCTCACATAAGTGTTCCTTTTGTCCAGGTGGGAAAGGGTGGTGTGGAGTGCAATAGAGATTACATCATCTGTGGATCTGTTGGGGCTGTAGTCAAATTGGAGCGGGTCTAGGGTTTCTGGGATAATGGTGTTGATGTGAGCCATGACCAGCCTTTCGAAGCACTTCATGGCTACAGACGTGAGTGCTACGGGTCGGTTGTCGTTTAGGCAGGTTACCTTAGTGTTCTTGGGCACAGGCACTATGGTGGTCTGCTTAAAACATGTTGGTATTACAGACTCGGACAGGGAGAGGTTGAAAATGTCAGTGAAGACACTTGCCAGTTGGTCAGCGCATGCTCGCAGTACAAGTCCTGGTAATCCGTCTGACCCTGCGGCCTTGTGAATGTTGAACTATTTAGAGGACTTGAGGACTTGTGAGGCGTCTGTTTCTCAAACTAGACACTCTAATGTACTTGTCCTCTTGCTCAGTTGTGCACCGGGGCCTCCCACTCCTCTTTCTATTCTGGTTTGAGCCAGTTTGCGCAGTTCTGTGAAGGGAGTAGTACACAGCGTTGTACGATATCTGCAATTTCTTGGCAATTTCTCGCATGGAATAGCCTTCATTTCTCAGAACAAGAATAGACTGACGAGTTTCAGAAGAAAGTTCTTTGTTTCTGGCCATTTTGAGCCTGTAATCGAACCCACAAATGCTGATGCTCCAGATACTCAACTAGTCTAAAGAAGGGCAGTTGTATTGCTTCTTTAAACAGAACAACAGTTTTCAGCTGCCCTAACATATTTGCAAAAGGGTTTTCTAATAATCAATTAGCCTTTTAAAATTATAAACTTCGATTAGCTAACACAACGTGCCATTGGAACACAGGAGTGATTGTTGCTGATTATTGGCCTCTGTACGCCTATGTAGATATTCCATAAAAAAATCTGCCGTTTCCAGCTACAATAGTCATTTACAACATTAACAATGTCTACACTGTATTTCAGATCAATTTGATGACATTTTAATGGACAAAAAATGTGCTTTTCTTTCAAAAACTAGGGAATTTCTAAGTGACCTCAGAATCTTGAATGGTAGTGTATATATATATACACACAAATACATACATTTACACATACAAAACGTACATATACTCATACAAAACTTACGTTATCTTAAAACAAATAATAATAATAATAATAATTTAAAGAAAATATTACCCTCCAACCCAACCACCCCTCCCCCATTTGGAGAAAAGTAGTGAACAACAATGCTTAGGCCCATATTTCCAGCTTATACATACTAAATTCATTTTATGGACACAGTCTATTTTACTGCAGTTTTATTGTATTTGTTTTTACTCCTGTCCTTCCTCTACCCTCAACCTCTACCATCTATTTCTGATGTCCATCTGGTTTGATTTCTATTTGCCATATCTTTCAAACTGTGCTCTTTCATGAAAGTTCTTAACCTTTACATGTTTTTTGGTATAAGAAACTGGTTCTTAAGTTAAATTACGAATGGAGTTTTAGATGCAACTCCTTAAAAGCAATAATGTGTCTTCGATAGGGGTTAGACAGTACCAGTGTGTTGGTCTACATATAGTTCTGTCCACTAGTCCCTTTCCCTCTGACAGTGGAGGACTTGAAGAACATTCCTGTCACCAGCTGCTAAGCTTCATAGAATAGAAGCAGCCCTTTTGTTTTTCTAACTTGACCCCTCGCTGGCACTTTACAGGCATAGTTTCACACATAATGGTTCCCTGGAACTCTGTGCTGGGCCAACAGAGGCTGTGGTTTTGGTTCTGTCCAGAGATCACAGATGTTTATTCTATCTGGGACAAAGGGTTTGCAGGGCCGTTTGTACAAATTGTTGTTGTGTGAAATTCAACTACTTTGCAGAAGCTTTTAGCTAAAGCAAAAGGCTGCCTTAATCTCTTCCTCTAAGACATTTGTGTCACGACTTCCTCCAAAGTCGGTCCCTCTCCTTGTTTGGGCGACGTTCTGCGGTCAATGTCACCGGTCTTCTAGCCATCGCCTATCCACCTTTCATTTTCCATTTGTTTTGTCTTGTCTTCCCACACACCTGGTTCCAATTCCATTCATTGTATTTAACCCTCTGTTCCCCCCATGTCCTTGTCCGGAATTGTTTATTGTAAGTGTTTGTGCACGTTATGTCTGGTGTGCGTCGGGTTTTGTACCCATTGTATTGATTGTTCTGGTTTCCAATGTTTTTTTATTATTAAACTGCACTGTTGGAAACACAGTTTTTTCTCTCCTGCGTCTGACTTCTCTGCCGCCAGTACGCACCCCTTACAATTTGTTTTGTCAACAACTCATCAATAACTGAATTATAGTCAGTCAGTCAGTCAGAGGCCCTAGTCCATCTGATCTAATCTGGGAGTTGAAGACTGGCTGTCTGTCCTGCTAGGCTCTATCTAGAACATGATGGGACACACACACAAACTAGGTAACAAGGAATGCTTCACTCAACACCATACAGTACTGACTGCCAGAACTTTTTTTCTCAACACGTACTGTGCTGAGAATGCACCAGCACTCTTTCTCTTACATATATTGTTTTACAAAACATACTCATACAAGCGACAACACAATTAATCTTCTCCTTTCCCCCTTCTGATGACCAGGTGGCGAATCGCATCTCTGCATGTCTGGCAGACATATCAGTGTGGATGACGGATCACCACCTCAAGCTGAACCTCGGCAAGACGGAGCTGCTCTTCCTCCCGGGGAAGGACTGCCCGTTCCATGATCTCGCCATCACGGTTGACAACTCCATTGTGTCCTCCTCCCAGAGCGCTAAGAACCTTGGCGTGATCCTGGACAACACCCTGTCGTTCTCAACTAACATCAAGGCGGTGGCCCATTCCTGTAGGTTCATGCTCTACAACATCCGCAGAGTACGACCCTGCCTCACACAGGAAGCGGCGCAGTTCCTAATCCAGGCACTTGTCATCTCCCGTCTGGACTACTGCAACTCGCTGTTGGCTGGGCTCCCTGCCTGTGTCATTAAACCCCTACAACTCATCCAGAACGCCGCAGCCCGTCTGGTGTTCAACCTTCCCAAGTTCTCTCACGTCACCCCGCTCCTCCGCTCTCTCCACTGGCTTCCAGTTGAAGCTCGCATCCGCTACAAGACCATGGTGCTTGCCTACGGAGCTGTGAGGGAGCAAACAAGGGCACTGCGTTCATCCACCTCTGGCCTGCTCGCCTCCCTACCACTGAGGAAGTACAGTTCCCGCTCAGCCCAGTCAAAACTGTTCGCTGCTCTGGCCCCCCAATGGTGGAACAAACTCCCTCACGACGCCAGGACAGCGGAGTCAATCACCACCTTCCGGAGACACCTGAAACCCCACCTCTTTAAGGAATACCTAGGATAGGATAAGTAATCCTTCTCACCCCCCCCCCTTTTAAGATTTAGATGCACTATTGTAAAGTGACTGTTTCACTGGATGTCATAAGGTGAATGCACCAATTTGTAAGTCGCTCTGGATAAGAGCGTCTGCTAAATGACTTAAATGTAAATGTAAACATTCAGACATACACAGCAACCTCAGTGCAGTAACTGTGTAGTGTTTGCTGTCATTGACAGACCAGGAGTATATATTTAGGTAATTTGACATCTTCCCACCACTGTAAAATGGGGGACAATTCCTCTTGAGCTTCCTCATCACTAGCCCTTCTATCCTTAATGTTAACCATGTGCATTGATGTTTGGACAGCGGAGTCCAAACTCCCTCACGACGCCAGGACAGCGGAGTCAATCACCACCTTCCGGAGACACCTGAAACCCCACCTCTTTAAGGAATACCTAGGATAGGATAAGTAATCCTTCTCACCCCCCCTTTTACGATTTAGATGCACTATTGTAAAGTGACTGTTCCACTGGATGTCATAAGGTGAATGCACCAATTTGTAAGTCGCTCTGGATAAGAGCGTCTGCTAAATGACTTAAATGTAAATGTTAAATGGACAGCATGCTGGTGATTAACAGTTCTGTGTTGGATGGATGGACTCGGTAGAAAGACAATGCAGAGGATTGTCCTGTAGGCTACCAGCTGAAGTCTGCATCCCAAAGGAATAGGATGCCAATTAGGATGAGGCTCTACTCAACTCGCTAGGGTTGGTGTGTCGTACTGAGACAGGAAGTTTCTAGTAAATTCTCCACATTGGTGCACTCTCAACCCCCTTCTCCACCTTAAGGGACTGTGTCATGGATGCTGTGCTTATCTCTTCTCCATTTGCGTAGTAGCATTGTCCCCTCCCCTCCCCCATGTCTTCTCTTTAAGCTGTACCACTAAACATTGAGGCTGATTTCTCTCTAGGCTGTAAAAGGCCTGGTTATAATGGGAGGTAATACACTATCTGATGGCAGGGAGGTCTGCTATTCTCAGTGTGTCACAGGATAACAGTCAGGAGCTAATTCAATAAAACAACCTCTCACATGGCATTCTTCTTCCTTCACTAGCCTGCAGTCTCCCCCCCCCCCCTCTCTCTCATTACCTCCTTCTCCATCACCCTCCCTCCTTCCCTCGCTACCTCCCTCCTGTAAATAGCCGAGCTAGGCTCTATAGGGTCAAACGTCTTCCTGCAATGTATATCGATCCCCATCCGGTACACACACACAACTTTTGACTACTCAGGTCAATGAATCATTCTCCGTTTTACACTCAGTCCCCAGCTCAACCCTCCTTAACGACAGGGAGACTAAATACACTCTGACTTCCCTGGCTAAACGGACCATTAGAGAACCACAGCTTACGTGGGACCATAAGGAGAGTAATGGCCCATGTCATGAGTTAATACAGTTACTGATTATATCTATAATATATAGGCGTCCAGACCATGTGACCACCTGACCAGGAAGAACTCTGGGCCCTAAGGCTATATTGGCAGGGTAGCCTAGTGGTTAGAGCGTTGGACTAGGAACCGGAAGGTTGCAAGTTCAAACCCCCGAGCTGACAAGGTACAAATCTGTCGTTCTGCCCCCGAACAGGCACTTAATCCACTGTTCCTAGGCCATCATTGTAAATAAGAATTTGTTCTTAACTGTCTTGCCTAGTTAAATAAAGAAAAAAGAAAACATATCAGTTAACTGGTCCTTTTTGTCAAGGGAAGGAGGAATGTATTCAATAGGTCACCAAGCCTAATGGATTCTATGGTACTATATATGTAAATACATCCACAATGTATAAAAATAAAATATAAAATGTATGTCTTCTATGGTACAAGAAATGTAAACAAAAACACAGTATTCACCTCCATATTTACTGTATCCCCACATTTTCTTTTTTTCAGATGGACCTGAAACTACTTCTGATTTCAACGTTGTTAGGAGTCATTTGTTACAGCAGTGCTCAGCAAGGTAAGATTATTCTCCATCTTGTCTCAGGTTTCTGATTTACTTACGGTAACTTCCACCTTGTTAGACCAAATCAACCCTCAACAGTAACACCAGTATTCTGTATCTGTACACTGACTACACAGTACATCATCTAATCATAATCTATTTCTACTAAACCGCATCATAAATGTACAGAATAGTGATTAACTGCCTGATGTCCCGTAAGGGTGAGCCGACCCCAACTGAGCATGCTGCTGTAATGTAATGATGTCATTAGCCAGAAGAAGAAGCAGCTCCACCTACACTGTAAACCCCAAGACATTTTTACTCAAATACTTCAAGTAAGTTGATCTCAAAGTCAATGAAAAGTCATTATTTCTTGAAAATGTTTAAGTTGTCCTGACTCAACTAAACAAGGCAACAGTAAACATGTCATCCCACACAGCTAATTACTATAGCTCCCGGTTTAGGCCAATCAGTGTAACTTTCTAGATGCCGTATCTCTGTGGTTAGACACATCATCCACCAAAGTTTCGTCAAAATCGGGCCAGTGCTGTCTGATGTGTTACAGATCCACAGTTCCCATCATTATGTTTGGAGGAAAAAGGGGGAGGCTTGCAAGCTGAAGAACACCATCCCAATCGTGAAGCACGGAAGTGGCAGCATCATGTTGTGGGGGTGCTTTGCTGCAGGAGGGACTGGTGCACTTCACAAAATAGATGGCATCATGAGGAAGGAAAATTATGTGGATATATTGAAGCAACATCTCAAGACATCAGTCAGGAAGTTAAAGCTTGGTCGCAAATGAGTCTTTCAAATGGACAATGACGCCAATCATACTTCCAAAGTTGTGGCAAAATGGCTTAAGGACAACAAAGTCAAGGTATTGGAGTGGCCATCACAAAGCCCTGACCTCAATCCTATAGAAAATGTGTGGGCAGAACTGAAAAAGCGTGTGCAAGCAAGGAGGCCTACAAACCTGACTCGGTTACACCTGCTCTGTCAGGAGGAATGAGCCAAAATTCACCCAACTTATTGTGGGAAGCTTGTGGTTCCAATCTTCTTGCATTTAAGAATGATGGAGATCACTGTGTTCTATATATTAACTGCTACAGGTTTCCTCAAAAGTTGAGTAATGACATTATACTGGGGTTTACAGTGTATGTTTCTTTGAGCATTTCTTTGAGCATAGTAGTGAAGACATCAACTAGGATACAGCGGAGTATTCCATTCTGTCTCTGGCTAAATTTACTGTTCTCTCTGAGCCACACGGTTTTCCAAATTACACAATGTGTACACTCTGGCTTATTACCTGGTTAGGTTTTAGGAGTCTATGATGAGTTTGCTTCTTTTCAACCTTTGTTTTTCCATTCCGTTCCAGAAGGGAACGAGTGCATCCAGGCTAATGCTAAATCCTGTGGGGAGTGTATTCAAGTGGGAGCAAAATGTGGCTGGTGCATGGACCCAGTACGTGGATATGAATTTGCCAATAACATTGTTACTGCATTGATGCTACACAAACGTAATATCCACTGACTCAGCGTTACAACTTGCAGGTGTATGCAAATCATTGAAAGAATAATCTAAAGAGTTCTTTGGAATTTTAAACACTAGTGTGTCGGGCAATATTGTTTGTAACCTTTATAACCTGCTTGGGAGAGTAGGAAATACATTTTGGGTGGATTCCCTCTGAGTGCCATAATGCAATGTTTCATAATACTTATACCTCCTCTCTCCCAGGGGTTCCTGGAGCAGGGTGAGGCCACATCAACCCGCTGTGACGAGCTGGAGTCCCTGAGGAAGAGAGGTTGTAGCTCCACCAAGGTAGAGAACCCCAGAGGCAGCCAGTGGCTCCTGGAGAACAAGGCTGTGACCAACCACAACAAGGGAGCAGAGAATCTCAGAGCAGAGGACATCACACAGATCCAGCCACAGAAACTCACCCTCAGCCTCAGATCGGGTAAAAACTTAAATGGAACTGCTATGTTTAAATGGGATGCGTCCCAAATGGAGCCCGTTTCACTATTTAGTGCACTACTTTTGGGTTGGGTAGAAATTGGGTGCCATTAGGGATGTAGTCTTAGTTAACTTTGCTTCAGCCAAAACATCTTGTTTGACAACCATTGTTGATGCAGCGTTGCTGAGGGTCTTTTTTGTTTATCCTGCTCTTCCTCTGTGGTCTTTCACTGTTATGTGACTCCCCTTTTTTTCTACTGTGTTATTAACTTGTTAATTGTTTACTCCATGTGTAACTCTGTGTTGTCTGTTCACACTGCTATGCTTTATCTTGGCCAGGTCGCAGTTGCAAATGAGAACTTGTTCTCAACTAGCCTACCTGGTTAAAATAAAGGTGAAATAAATTAAAATAAATTAAAAAGTTACAATAGCCTCCATTTTCTTTTGAGTGTTTAAGCTATTATTATTTGGAAGGAGTGTTCCTTATACTCTTTCCTGTGAAGGCCAGCACCTTATTTGACAGGGAAGGTGCACATGAATCAAGATTTCAGTGTTCACATCAATGTAAATATGCCAGAGTTAGCAAGTCAGTAGTCCCCGGCTTAACCTTGCCCATTTGTCTGTGTACTGCAGGTGAACCCCAGTCTTTTAACCTGAAGTTCAAACGGGCCGAGGTGTACCCCATTGACCTCTACTACCTGATGGACCTGTCCAACTCCATGAAGGACGATCTGGAAAACGTCAAGAACCTGGGAACACAGCTCATGCTGGAGATGTCAAAGATCACGTCTGATTTCAGAATCGGTGAGCTTGAGAATCAGCCTGGTTGTATGAGGACTGAGGATGTCCATATTTCTTTGATCCTCTTCTCCATTTTAAATGGATCTCTTCTGCTTTCAGTTCTGGTTGGGTGCATATTGCATAGTTATACAATGGGTGGGTCTAATCCTGAGTGCTGATTGGTTAAAACCGCATTCCAGCAGGTGTCTATTCCACAAGTTACCACGGGCTATGACTTTAAAATGACTATTTACTCTGTTCCATCTGACTGCACAATCCACTGTCTCATCAGCCCAGCCAGGCACTTTCTAAACTTGATCTCCACTATGAAAAGCATCTAGACATTATCTCACATTTCTTTTAGACTAACTGTTAGTTTTCAACAGCTGAGATTTGTTTAAACCTTGCTGTCTGCCTTGCTGTCTGCCTTGATGTCTGCCTTGATGTCTGCCTTGCTGTCTGCCTCTCGGACATTTGCAACATTGTTTCAATATTCAAGTTTCATCTCAAGCTGTCCCATAATTATGTACGTGTCGGGACGAGACAGACACCGGCAGCGTTTCTCAGCCAGTCAAAATCATGAATCAGCTTGCATCATTTTTATGAATAAATATAAAGAAATGTAAATTGAAAAAAAGGTACAACGAAAGTCTTTCCAGCTTCAGTTTTACGGGATTGTGTTAGCTGTGTTGTTGGCTAGCTCCTATGCCAGGAGAAATCACGCCTCATTATCTCATTGTTATGGTTGTATCCAAATAAATGTCACTAGAAAACAGCTTATGCAAATCCAGCAAGTTTGCTGTTATTCTGGATGCACTGTTTGACCATGACTGTAAGTTACCCGTAGTTGGCTAGCTAGAAAGCAAGCGATAAGAACGTTACCAGCCAGTATGGCAATGGAACATCAACAACGAACGACTGGGTCGCATCCATACAGAACATAAAGACTGAACGACTGGATCAACGACCAGCCGGTTTAGGTAGCAACCCTCGATTTGTGTCTGGACTAGATCTTGTGGAAGGGTGACAGTACGAATGAATTCATAAAAATAAAAAAAACATTTTTAATGAAGATCTGTCAATCATTATTTGAATATGTTGGTAACCCCTGGTATAAAAGTGATGATGCCCTCAAAGCCGGTGTTGAGAGGATATATTGGCACGGTTTGAAGGCCAATAACAACACCCGTGCCAATATATCCTCCAAACACCATTGTACTACAATACCCATAATGCCCATAAAGATTTCCGGTTTGATAGACGTTTCGAAGCTAACAAATTGGTGTCCCGTCTCCCTAACAATACAGTTTATGTATGGGATGGATCTCTTCTTCTTCTTCTAGGTTTTGGTTCCTTTGTAGAGAAGAAGTCGCTGAACCCCTGTACTGGGGACCAGAACTGCACCAGTCCCTTCAGCTACAAGAACGTCCTAAAGCTGACCAGCAATGGACAGGAGTTCAATACCCTGGTGGGACAACAGCAGATCTCTGGAAACCTGGACTCACCAGAGGGAGGCCTCGATGCCATCATGCAAGTGGCTGTGTGTGGTGTAAGTAATATGTTTTTACATCATATTTAGGGATAGTTTCCCAGACATAGATCAAGCCTAGTCCAGGACTGAAAAGATTTCTCCATTGAGCTTACTTTATACTCCAGGACTAGGCTTGATATCTGTCCAGAAAACCAGCCCATAAAGTTCCAATAATACTTTTATCAGGGCTTTATATTGACTTTCTCATGGTACCAGACCTCAAGACCCTATTCTCATTTGAGAATGGCTGGAGTCAGGGCTTAATGTGTATATGCTTAGAGAAGGCCTTTTTATAAAACGTTTGAAAGTTAATTCACTCTAGGGCGCTAAACTGCTATTTTAAGAGGGTAACCTCTCACATAGTTGTTCATAGTTTTTGATATATACTTCCTGAATCTTTTGTAAGTCTTGTAATTTTGTTCTCTGGTATTTCTGTAGGCTGTGTCCATTTTCTGTATGTGGTTAATTTTGACATGTTTTAATAGTCCTCCCTCCCTTCCCCAGGAGCACATTGGCTGGAGGAACGTCACCCGTCTGCTGGTGTTCTCCACTGACGCTGGCTTCCACTTTGCTGGAGACGGGAAACTGGGAGGGATTTTGCCCAACGATGGGAAATGTCACCTGGAGAACAACATGTACACAATGAGCCACTACTATGTATGTATGGTAATGCACTATGTAGTATAATAATGCACTGTGTAGTATAATAATGCACTGTGTATTATAGTAATGCACTATGTAGTATAATAATACACTATGTAGTATAATAATGTACTGTGTATTATAGTAATGCACTATGTAGTATAATAATACACTATGTAGTATAGTAATGCACTGTGTATTATAGTAATGCACTATGTAGTATAATAATACACTATGTAGTATAATAATGTACTGTGTATTATAGTAATGCACTATGTAGTATAATAATACACTATGTAGTATAGTAATGCACTGTGTATTATAGTAATGCACTATGTAGTATAATAATACACTATGTAGTATAATAATGTACTGTGTATTATAGTAATGCACTATGTAGTATAATAATACACTATGTAGTATAGTAATGCACTGTGTATTATAGTAATGCACTATGTAGTATAATAATACACTATGTAGTATAATAATGTACTGTGTATTATAGTAATGCACTATGTAGTATAATAATACACTATGTAGTATAATAATACACTATGTAGTATAGTAATGCACTGTGTATTATAGTAATGCACTATGTAGTATAATAATACACTATGTAGTATAATAATGTACTGTGTATTATAGTAATGCACTATGTAGTATAATAATACACTATGTAGTATAGTAATGCACTGTGTATTATAGTAATGCACTATGTAGTATAATAATACACTATGTAGTATAATAATGTACTGTGTATTATAGTAATGCACTATGTAGTATAATAATACACTATGTAGTATAATAATGCACTGTGTATTATAGTAATGCACTATGTAGTATAATAATACACTATGTAATATAATAATTCACTATGTAGTATAATAATGTACTGTGTATTATAGTAATGCACTATGTAGTATAATAATACACTATGTAGTATAATAATGCACTATGTATTATAGTAATGCACTATGTATTATAGTAATGCACTATGTAGTATAATAATGCACTATGTAGTATAATAATGCACATTGTAGTATAGTAATGCACTATGTAGTATAATAATACACTATGTAGTATAATAATTCACTATGCATTATAGTAATACACTATGCAGTATAATAATGCACTATGTATTATAGTAATGCACTATGTATTATAGTAATGCACTATGTAGTATAATAATGCACTATGTAGTATAATAATGCACATTGTAGTATAGTAATGCACTATGTAGTATAATAATACACTATATAGTATAATAATTCACTATGCATTATAGTAATACACTATGCAGTATAATAATGCACTATGTATTATAGTAATGCACTATGTAGTATAATAATGCACTATGTATTATAGTAATGCACTATGTATTATAGTAATGCACTATGTAGTATAATAATGCACTATGTAGTATAATAATTCACTATGTAGTATAGTAATGCACTATGTAGTATAATAATACACTATGTAGTATAATAATGCACTATGCATTATAGTAATACACTGTGTAGTATAATGATGCACTCCTATGTACTGCATGTATTGTGACTTTTCTTTCTCGTCTTCTGTGTGGTCTGTATTTTGAATATGACAAGTTTGAAGGGAATGGGCTACTTGCCCTTAGTGATGTCATCAAAGGGCTTACCTGATACCTGTACTTCCTCATTGTCTCCCTGTAACAGGACCACCCCTCCATCGCTCACCTGGTTCAGAAACTTAGCGACAACAACATCCAGACGATCTTTGCCATCACAGAGGAGTTTCAGCCTGTTTACAAGGTCAGTCAGTTGTTCCATTACACTGTTTGTGTCTGTGCGTGTTTGTACGTGGGTGTGTGTGTGGAATTCCTTTCCTTTTCCTGTGCTTGTCTGTTGTAGGTTAGAAGAAGCCCAACTCTTTGAAGAGCAGCATCTGCTCCTTGTTACCAGTAGCATCTCTTTGGATCTCTGGTTGTTCCCCAATTGGCACCATGTTCCCTAAAAAGATCCCTATGGGCCCAGGTCAATAGTACTGCACTTTGTGGGGAATAGGTTTCCATTTGGGCAGCAGCCTTTGAATGTTCCCTGCTGCCCTCTAGTGCTTTTCAAGCCAATTAGAAGTCTGCCTGGAGTTCCATAATGACCTTTTATCATATCCCCATCAGTCCAATGTTTGGACAATATTTGCAATCTGTCAACCTCGGTAGAATGGCGTTCTCATTTAGTTGATTGCATGATGCGTCCCAAATGGCACCCTATTCCCGATATTAGTAGTGGACTATGTAGGGATTGAGTGCCATTTTGGACGCAGACTTGCACTAGGGTGGTGCCAGAATAACAACCTATCCCTCAACGTAACCAAGACTAAGGAAAATGAGGAAAATCAACAACAAACTAGAATGGTGCAAACACACCAAGACAGTTGTGAAGAGGGCACGACAAAACCTATTCCCCCTCAGGAAACTAAAAAGATTTGGCATGGGTCCTGAGATCCTCAAAAGGTTCTACAGCTGGAGTTCCGGTGACGCAACTTAGGAAATGGCTGCCTAGTTTTTCGTACTGCACATCGGTTAGGTATTTCCCCCCCTAAATTCAAGTATTTACTCTGAGCATTACAATAACTTCCGCAAAATGGAAAAGGGGAAAATAGGAAAAGGTCGCGGAGCTACAACAACAGCCCGTAACAAGACAGCAGAAGATATAATCGTCGATGAACCCGAAATGGCTAATGCTAGTGCAAATAAGATAGCAGCAGCAAAATAACCCTCATTTCGTGAGGTGATGAAGGAGGAATTGCACGAGGCGCTCACAGGCTTACGAGAGGAACTTCGAGAAGATGTAAGAAAATAACTAAATGAGTTCAAGAAGGACATGAACCAGAAACGGGAAGAAAACAAATTCGAACTTCACAGCATATCTACAAGAATGGGGGACGCAGAACAGACACATGGAACTTCACAGCATATCTACAAGAATGGGGGACGCAGAACAGACACATGGAACTTCACAGCATATCTACAAGAATGGGGGACGCAGAACAGACACATGGAACTTCACAGCATATCTACAAGAATGGGGGACGCAGAACAGACACATGGAACTTCACAGCATATCTACAAGAATGGGGGACGCAGAACAGACACATGGAACTTCACAGCATATCTACAAGAATGGGGGACGCAGAACAGACACATGGAACTTCACAGCATATCTACAAGAATGGGGGACGCAGAACAGACACATGGAACTTCACAGCATATCTACAAGAATGGGGGACGCAGAACAGCGCTTTGGGGAAACGGACAGATGGAACTCCGCAGTCAAGGAAATACTTGAACAGTCACTGAAAAGCCAACACGCACTACAGGCAAAAGTGTCAGAACTCTAAGGTTTCTCACGTCGAAACAACATTAGACTTTATAGCGTAGTAGAGGGCGCAGAAAAAGACTCTATGCCCAACTTCGTGGAGGGACTATTCAAGGGCATACTTGAAGACAACACTGACCTGGGAATCGAGAGAGCACACCGAGCTCTGGCCTCAAAACCCCCCAGCGGCGCCCCACCAAGATCCATAGTAGTACGGTTCCTCAAATTCTCAGTCAAAGAGAAAGTCTTACATGCAACCTGGAAAAAGCCTGTTAACTTCCAAGGCCAAGGAGTGTTCATTGATCATGACTACGTGTGAGAGATACTGAAAAGAAGGAAAGAATACAGCCCCATTAAGAAAGCACTTAAAGAGAAGGGTATTCGCTTCCAAACAACCAGACCCGGGCAAAAATGTGGGTATTTCTGGAAAATGGCCCGGTTACATACGAGCCTGCAGACGAGGCGGCTGAGGACCTGAAGACAAGGGGCTTCCCAGTGGAGTATACCGCCAGGAGAAAGGTGACATCACCAGTGGAAAGACTCGAGCAGGCTCTCCTCATGGATCGTTGTCAACAAGCAGGGTCATGGGGAAAGAAGGATTGAATGATATGCACGCATGACCGATATAGTTTTCAAATGTAATTAACCGATGTGTATAAGTGACGAAATAGGCGCCCTTATTATTTTTGGTTCCACCAGGTCTTGTTTGTGACTACGTCACGCATTTTCATATCTGAGCGAGGGGCCCATCCTGAGGACAGGCTCATCCCCTCAAACCCCAGAGGCAGGAGACAGTCCTCTGACATGGGAGTCCAAATACCAAAGTATTTTCCCACTTTGGTTTACTTTATTATTGTTCTTGATTTTTCGTTCATTTTTAGGTTCATGGTAAGCAGGCAGATATGGTGCACAGGGTTTTGTATTTATATCGATGCATCATGGGGAATTTAAGGCTGTAAGGGATTTCCTCCTCTTCGTCTGAGGAGGAGTAAGGATCGGATCAAAGCGCAGCGTGGTAAGTGTTCATGATGATTTTAATTAAAGAAAGCACTGAACACTGAATCAAAACAATAAACGAATACATGAATTTACAAAACCAAAACAGTACCGTGTGGCCCAAACACACACATGGAAACAAACACCCACAAACCAAAAGTGAAACCCAGTCTACCTAAGTATGATTCAAAATCAGAGAGAACTAACGACACCTGCCTCTGATTGAGAACCATACCAGGCCAAACACAATAACCAACATAGAAAAACAAACATAGACTGCCCACCCCAACTCACGCCCTGACCATACTAAAACAAAGAATTAAATAACAAAACGATGGTCTGACCTTAGTTCTGTTATGTCTTTGTTTTAGTATGGTCAGGGCGTGAGTTGGGGTCTGTCCTGAGCTGCCAGAGTCTCCCGTCTGTCCTGAGCTGCCAGAGTCTCCCGTCTGTCCTGAGCTGCCAGAGTCTCCCGTCTGTCCTGAGCTGCCAGAGTCTCCCGTCTGTCCGGAGCTGCCAGAGTCTCCCGTCTGTCCGGAGCTGCCAGAGTCTCCCGTCTGTCCGGAGCTGCCAGAGTCTCCCGTCTGTCCGGAGCTGCCAGAGTCTCCCGTCTGTCCGGAGCTGCCAGAGTCTCCCGTCTGTCCGGAGCTGCCAGAGTCTCCCGTCTGTCCGGAGCTGCCAGAGTCGTTTTTTGTGTTCATGATAATAAATGATCAATATGGACACTTACCACGCTGCACATTGGTCCTCCTCTTCTCCCACCACAGACGAGCGTTACAAAGGTCATAAGTCTCAATGTAAACGGACTGGGGAGTGCCATCAAGAGAAGTAAGGTAATAGCAAAGATGAAACGGGAGAGAGTTGTCATACTATTCTGGCAGGAAACTCACTTATCCACACCTGAACACGAGAAACTCAAGAAAATGGGATATAGGAACACTTTTTTTTCTTCTTACAAAATGGGTAGAAGGGGAGTTGCAATCTTGATCCCAAATTCAGTTAATTTTGAGTTTGTGTCAGAAATAAAAGACACAGGGGGTAGATTTATACTTGTTAAATGTAAACTGGATAACAAGGAAGTTACATTATTTAATGTATACGCACCCCCAGGGAGTGACATGGTCTTCTACGGGAAGGTGTTTGATTTAATTGCCACAGAAACCACTGGCACTCTTATCCGTGGAGGGGACTTTAACACAATTCTAAACTCAAAATTGGACAGCACAAACCAAAATTGGAAAATGAGCCTAGTTGCCAAAAAGATCAATAGGATACTGCAGGACTGCTCGATGCATGGCGTGACACCCACAAGACCGATAAGGAATATACTTTTTACTCAGCCCGCCACACTGAATACTCCAGGTTAGACTACTTTTTCTATGTACAGTGCAGATAGACACAGGTTTAAGGATTGTAGGATTGGGCAGAGCGACTTATCAGTTCATAATGGAGTTTACCTTACTCTACACCTTGATAGCAAACCAAGAAAATATGGAGACTTAATACAAGCATGCTGAATGATCCAGCATTCAAGGAATCAATAAAGTCAGAATTGAACATCTCTCTGGAGAATAATGATAATGGGGAAGTATCTCCTGCTATATTGTGGGATGCAGCTAAGGCGGTTATTAGAGGGAAGATCATAGCCACATCATCTCTCAAGAAAAAGATTAAAGCACAGAAACTGCTGAAATTACAGGAAACCCTAAGAAACTTAGAACGATCTCATAGTCAATACAAATAACCTCTTATATTACGAGAGATTCAAAAGGTAAAACAGGAAAATGACCAGATTAATAGAGAAGAAGTAGAGAAAAAGCTTAGGTTCCTGAAACAACGATATTATGAAGCAGGCTCAAAGGCAAACAAATTAGTTGCATGGTGACTCAGGAAACAACAAGCACAGAATAACATTTTCTTAATAAAAGACCCTAAAACAAAAAAAAGATCACATGCAAATGAGATGAAATACAGAATGCATTTGAATCATATTACACAAATCTGTACAAGCAACCAGAGAAGGCAGATGCACAGACAATAGAGCACTTTTTGAACTCACTTGATCACCACTCAATTGGGACAGAGCAAAATGATAGACTAACTTTAGAAATATCCACCGAAGAAATTAATAAAGCAATAGCTCAACTAAAAGTCAACAAGTCTCCAGGCACTGATGGCTTCCCTTCAGAATGGTTCAAGACCTTCAGAGAACAATTAGCACCTCTACTTAAGGCCTGTTTTAACTGGACTCTGAGGGAGGGGGGTCTCCCATTGTCATGGAGAGGCCATCATATCAGTAATCCCAAAAGAGGGTAAAGATAAGAAAGAATGCAGTTCATATAGACCTATCGCAATTCTTAACACAGATTATAAACTATATGCATCAATAATAGCCAAAAGAATGGAGAACATAATCCCAGAATTGATTGACAGAGATCAAACTGGATTCATACAAAATAGGCAGACACAGGACAATATAAGGAGAACACTACATGTCACGGACGACATTACTCAGAATAAGACAAGTGCAATATTAATCAGCCTAGATGCAGAAAAAGCATTTGATTCAGTGGGATGGGATTACCTATTCCAAGTTATGGAAAGATTTGGTTTCAATAAAGAAGTGATACAGTGCATCAAAACATTGTACTCGTGTCCGACCATTAGAATAAAGATAAATGGACATTTGACACGAACGATAAAATTAGAGCGAGGAGCAAGACAAGGCTGTAATCTATCACCCACGCTCTTCTCCTTGTACCTAGAACCATTAGCACAGGCAATAAGACAGGACCCAACCTTAGAGGGAATAACAATAAGAGGCAGTGAACATAAGATATAATAATAATAATAATAATATATGCCATTTAGCAGACGCTTTTATCCAAAGCGACTTACAGTCATGTGTGCATACATTCTACGTATGGGTGGTCCCGGGGATCGAACCCACTACCCTGGCGTTACGCCATGCTCTACCAACTGAGCATGTATGCTGATGACATTCTGTTATTCCTTAAAGACCCAGGGTCAAGTGTACCTAGATTGATGGATGTTTTACAAACATTTGGAACATATTCAGGGTATGTGCTTAACGTACACAAGACCCAAACCCTAGTTTATAATTATACCCCACAGGAAGAGCTGAAGAGTAGGTATAACTTAACCTGGACCTCTTCATCCAAATCAAATCAAATTGTATTTGTCACATACACATGGTTAGCAGATGTTAGTGCGAGTGTAGCGAAATGCTTGTGCTTCTAGTTCCGACAATGCAGTAATAACCAACAAGTAATCTAGCGAACAATTCCAAAACTACTACCTTAAAGACACAAGTGTAAGGGGATAAAGAATATGTACATAAAGATATATGAATGAGTGATGGTACAGAGCGGCATAGGCAAGATACAGTAGATGGTATTGAGTGCAGTATATACATATGAGATGAGTATGTAAACAAAGTGGCATAGATAAAGTGGCTAGTGATACATGTATTACATCAGGATGCAGTAGATGATATAGAGTACAGTATATACGTATACATATGAGATGAATAATGTAGAGTTTGTAAACATTATATTAGGTAGCATTGTTTAAAGTGGCTAGTGATATATTTTACATCATTTCCCATCAATTCCCATTATTAAAGTGGCTGGAGTTGAGTCAGTGTGTTGGCAGCAGCCACTCAATGTTAGTCTGATGGCCTTGAGATAGAAGCTGTTTTTCAGTCTCTCGGTCCCAGCTTTGATGCACCTGTACTGACCTCGCCTTCTGGATGATAGCGTTGTGAACAGGCAGTGGCTCGGGTGGTTGTTGTCCTTGATGATCTTTATGGCCTTCCTGTGACATCGGGTGGTGTAGGTGTCCTGGAGGGCAGGTAGTTTGCCCCCGGTGATGCGTTGTGCAGACCTCACTTACCCTCTGGAGAGCCTTACGGTTGTGGGCGGAGCAGTTTCCGTACCAGGCGGTGATACAGCCCGCCAGGATGCTCTCGATTGTGCATCTGTAGAAGTATGTGAGTGCTTTTGGTGACAAGCCAAATTTCTTCAGCCTCCTGAGGTTGAAGAGGCGCTGCTGCGCCTTCTTCACGATGCTGTCTGTGTGGGTGGACCAATTCAGTTTGTCTGTGATGTGTACCCCGAGGAACTTAAAACTTACTGCCCTCTCCACTACTGTTCCATCGATGTGGATAGGGGGGTGTTCCCTCTGCTGTTTCCTGAAGTCCACAATCATCTCCTTAGTTTTGTTGACGTTGAGTGTGAGGTTATTTTCCTGACACCACACTCCGAGGGCCCTCACCTCCTCCCTGTAGGCCGTCTCGTCGTTGTTGGTAATCAAGCCTACCACTGTTGTGTCGTCCGCAAACTTGATGATTGAGTTGGAGGCGTGCGTGGCTACGCAGTCGTGGGTGAACAGGGAGTACAGGAGAGGGATCAGAACGCACCCTTGTGGGGCCCCAGTGTTGAGGATCAGCAGGGTGGAGATGTTGTTGCCTACCCTCACCACCTGGGGGCGGCCCGTCAGGAAGTCCAGTACCCAGTTGAACAGGGCGGGGTCGAGACCCAGGGTCTCGAGCTTGGTGACGAGCTTGGAGGGCACTATGGTGTTAAATGCCGAGCTGTAGTCGATGAACAGCATTCTCACATAGGTATTCCTCTTGTCCAGATGGGTTAGGGCAGTGTACAGTGTGGTTGAGATTGCATCGTCTGTGGACCTATTGGGGCGGTAAGCAAATTGGAGTGGGTCTAGGGTGTCAGGTTGGGTGGATATGATCCATTAAATATCTGGGAGTAAATTTACCAAAAGATACACCCAAACTTTATTGCATGAATTACGATCACATTAACAAGAAAATATATGATGACCTAGACAGGTGAAATTCACTTCCCTTAGTAGTAGAATTGAAACAATCCAAATGAACATCCTGCCAAGGTTACTGTATTTGTTCCAATCACTGCCCATAGAAATCCCGCCTAAACAGTTTATGGAATGGGATTAATGGTTATCAAGGTTCATCTGGAACAGTAAGAGATCAAGAACTAGATATACCACATTACAGTTACCAAACAACTGTGGGGGTATGGCCTTACCAAACCTAAAAGATTATTATGTGTCAGCCCAATTGAGACCCCTGGTGTGTTGGTGCAATTCAGAATACGAATCCAAATGAAAACACACCGAGACTACTTTGACAGAGTACCCATACAGTCAGTACTGGGAAATAAGGACATGGTAAAAGAAATATACAATAGACAAAATCAGTGGATTCATTTCTCTCTGAAGACATGGTTTAGGGTAGTTAAGCAAAATAATTTTGACAGAGAGTTGCTGAGTTGGCCCGCATACGACCCCAGCTTCATCCCTGCAACCTAGGACAGCAGGTTTAAATAATGGACACAGAAAGGCATCACATCATTCAGTACAATTTGAAGGAATGGGAACCTAGATAACGTCCAGGACCTAAGTAAAAAACATGGCTTGGATAAACAAGATTTTTACAGATACCTACATGTTCGACACTATTTCTTAAGGGAGATAAAAGTGACTGACCCTCGAGCACCTCCAAAATGAATCCAAGTATTCAGTAACGCATACAACTTGGGGAGTAACAAAAAAACTATTTCAAATCTCTACTTGGCTATTCAATCCTCAAAGAAACATTCTACAAATGATATTAAAAAGAAATGGGAGGAGGAACTTAACATTGAAATAACTGATGAAACATGGTTGAACATATTAGAGACTCAACAAATCTCCACCAACTCAAGGTCATGGAGAGAACTCTGTTGGAGGAATGGTATACGTTTCTTCATAACACCTAAACAGAAATCAAAACAGACTTGCTCACTACACCCTTGTTAGAGAGAATGCGGTCTATTGAGGGCGGACCACTCTCATATCTTTTGGTTCTGCCCCTCAATCGAAACTTACTGGGGAGAAATAAGATCTAACATTGGAAAAAATTATGGGATTTGACATAGAACAAACATTAATTTTTTGTACTTGGGTGAAATACCTGACAACTTACACAATAGAGAAATGTACCTCTTGAAGGTCCTACTGGCAGCCAGTAAAAAGGCTATCACTAGGAAATGGCTACAAAAAGACCCTCCCACAGTGACACATTGGATAGACATTGTAGAAGAAATACACCACATGGCGCGTATGACCTCTGCTTTAAGAACTCAACAGGAGAGAGGTCAAGAATACTGGGGAAAATGGGTTTCGTACTTGGAAAAGGTCTAATTCAAAGATGTCAATGTAACTAATATGATGATATGATGATGAAGGTATGAAGTGCACTGTAACTGACAGATCTTTTTTTTTTGTTCTTCTATTTGACTTTATTTGTACTTTCTTTGTGTTCCTACGATAAAAACAAAAAAAGTTATACAGCTGCAACATCGAGAGTAGTTTCATCACTGCCTGTTACGGCAATTTACGGCAATTTGCTCGGCCTCCGACCGCAAGGCACTACAGACGTTAGTGCATACGGCCCAGTACATCACTGGGGCTAAGCTGCCTGCCATCCAGAACCTCTACACCAGGCGGTGTCAGAGGAAGGTCCTAAAAATTGTCAAAGACCCCAGCCACCCCATTCATAGACTGTTCTCTCTACTACCGCATGACAAATGGTACCGGAGTGCCAAGTCTAGGACAAAAAGGCTTCTCAACAGTTTTTATTGCCAAGCCATAAGACTCCTGAACAGGTAATCAAATGACCACCCGGACTATTTGCATTGTGTCCCCCCCCAACCCCTCTTTTACCCCAGTTGGCCAGACCAACCAGTGCTCCCGCGCATTGGCTAACCGGGCTACTCTCTGTTCGTCATATATTCATAGTCACTTTAACCATATTTACATGCACATACTACCTCAATCAGCCTGACGAACCGGTGTCTGTATAAAGCCTCGCTACTGTTATTTTCAACTGTCTTTTTACTGTTGTTTTATTTCTTTACTTACCTATTGTTCACCTAATACCTTTTTTGCACTATTGGTTAGAGCCTGTAAGTAAGCATTTCACTGTAAGGTCTACCTACACCAGTTGTATTCGGAGCAGGTGACAAATAAACTTTGATTTGATCTCTGAATTTAGAACCTCACAACACTGCAAAAAGTTGTAACTTTAGATTGACTTTACCACTATGTGATGCAGACCACAATCAAACTACTCAGCAATCTTAATGGGTCAGGCAAAACATGACAACTGTTTTGCTCTCGACTTTTCTGATGAGTATTTAGAGATTGACAGGATTCCAATTGACATACGAGAGTACATGATCATTTAGTGTATTGTGTTTTCTCTCTCAGGAGTTAAAGAATCTCATTCCTAAATCTGCGGTGGGGATACTCTCTGCTAACTCCAGCAACGTTATCAACCTCATTATTGATGCCTACAATGTAAGTATAGATTGGATTGGTTTAGTTACTGGAGAAGATGCACTTCTGCACACTATCTAACTTTCATCCTTAAAATAGTTGGCAAAACCATGCTGCTGCTACTGTTAAGTCATCACATTTCTCTTTCTGAACTGATCTTTCTTTGGGAATAGTCAAAAATATGCATTTCTGCTTTTGTAAAACTGAAGCCTACTGAAAATGTTGTATATAATGTACAAAGGGCTAATTGTTGTTCTTTATGTGCTAGTCTCTTTCCTCAGATGTGATTCTGGAGAACAGCAAGCTACCAGAGGGAGTGACCATAATGTACCAGTCACGCTGCAAGAACGGAGTGACTGGTGAGGGAGAGATGGGAAGAAAATGCTCCGATATCTCCATCGGTGATGAGGTGAGAAACCAAAACAACATGACATTGAATGTTTTCTATTCTAAATACATATGTATTTATTTTTTAATTTTTTAAAATCTTTCTGGTTCAGTTATTTTAGCTAATCAAGTAAAGATAATGTTTTCAGTGTCTGTAGGTGTCTGTCAAGGTCATTGTTTTTATTACAAAATGTGATTATTATGCCTTATGTGTGAATGCATCCCTTCATCCCTGATCTGTAGGTGTCTTTCACCATAAGCATCACAGCTAAGCAGTGTCCTAAAATGGGCAAACCAGAGACCATCAAGATCAAACCCCTAGGGTTCAATGAGGAGGTGGAGATCACTCTGAACTTCATCTGCGAGTGTGACTGTCACAAAGATAGCATTGAGAACAGTGACATCTGCCACAATGGCAACGGGACATATGAATGTGGAACCTGCAGGTAAGGCACTTGTGTTTCACTAGCAGAAGATCTTAACCCTTTATTCACCTTCCATATTGTAATCATTTCCATGGCATAGACATACATCATGATATTTGATACCGTATATACAGTGCATTCGGAAAGTATTCAGACCCCTTCCCCTTTTCCACATTTTGTTATGTTACATCTTTATTTTAAAATGCATTACACATTTTTTCCCCCTCATCAATCTACACACAATGCCCAATAATGACAAAGCAAAAACAGTTTTTTAGAAATGTTTTACATTTATTAAAACAAAAAAACAGATACCTTATTTACATTAGCATGTAGACCCATTGCTATGAGACACACAAAATTGAGCTCAGGTGCGCCCTGTTTCCATTGATCATCCTTGAGATGTTGACTGGACATGATTTGGAAAGGCACACCTGTCTATATAAGGTCGCACAGTTGACAGTGCATGTCAGAGCTAAAACCAAACCATATGAGGTGAAAACCCTGGTAGCATCCCTTCGGTGAAGCATGGTGGTGGCAGCATCATTCTGTGGGGATGTGTTTCAGCGGCAGGGACTGGGAGACTACTCAGAATTGAGGGAAAGATGAATTGAGAAAAGTTCAGAGAGATCTTTGAAATTATTAATACATTTACAAGAATGTCTAAAAACTGTTTTTTTGTTTTGTCATCATGGGGAATTGTGTGTAGATTGATGAGGGGGAAAAAACTATTGAATCCATTTTAGAATAAGACTGTAGTGTGGAAAAAGTCAAGGGAATACTTTCCGAATGCACTTTATAATGTGTTGTAAATCCATTTCTATGGGGCATTAGCATGTGACTGTTTGTATGTGAATATTTTTACATAGGCAGTCAGTCTTTTATGTAGTCCTCCCTTGTTGTTAATAACATTACATTTCCTTTATTATCTGTCAGGTGCCATGAGGGCCGTATTGGTAGACAGTGTGAGTGCAGCACCATCGAGGTGACCAGCGAAGACCTGGATAGGAGCTGCCGTAAAGACAGAGGTACAGACATCTGCAGCAACAACGGAGACTGTGTGTGTGGAACCTGTGAGTGCAAGAAGAGAGAGAACCCAGAGGAGCGCTACAGCGGGATGTTCTGCCAGTGTGACAACTTCAACTGTGACCGCTCCAACAACAAACTCTGTGGAGGTACCCGAGTTCAGTTCATTGGATGATCAGTAAAGATTTAGCTTGCTGTGAAATGACGGTCAAGACCTGTGTTACATCTGAAGACCTGTGGAACATATTCCTCAGAACACAAACTACCTCTAGTGTTTGTGGCGTAATGGGTGATTTCCCAGTTAAATTAGAGATCAGTTGATAAAATCAGACATGGCCTTTTACGGAATTAGATTTCCCGTGTTCAATTTAATTAATTAATTTCATCTCTAATCTAGAATATTATCCATAGTATGAAATGTTTGAACTATAGAGGATCATCTCTGACCCTGTGTGTTGTGGCAGGACATGGTCACTGTGAGTGCGGGTGGTGTATATGTGATGCCAACTGGACAGGCAGTGCCTGTGACTGTTCTCTGGACATCACGACCTGCCTGGCTTCAAACATGCAGATCTGTAACGGACGAGGCACCTGTGAGTGTGGCACCTGCAAGTGTACTAACCCAAAGTACCAAGGCCCCAGCTGTGAGATCTGTCCTACCTGTCCAGGGGTCTGCGCAGTACACAAGTGAGTTGAATAAAGGAATGAATGAATTGTATTGGTTTATTTTATTCTGTTTTAACTATGCAGAAAACAACAATATACAACAAGTTTATTTCCAAAATGCTATATTGAAAAGAATTCACACGTTTTTACATCAGAAATGATTCCTTATGGGTACCTTCATGTGTGTGTAAAATATTACTGTTCTCTGATGTTTTTATTCATAGATTTTAGATTAAAATGATTTTTTTGTAAACCACAATGCAAAATGTATGCTTTAGTCTCAGGTCCTGTCTGTCCATTGTTTAGCATTAATGGAATGTTCGTATCCTGTATATTTGACTGCGATACAGTGCATTCGGAAATGATTCAGGCCCCTTGACTTTTTCCGCATTTTGTTATGGTACAGCCTTATTCAAAAATTGATTAAATGTTTTTATTTCCTCATCAATCTACACACAATAATCCATAATGACAAATCAAAAACAGGCTTTACGTTTTTTTTAGCACATTTATTGAAGATAAAAACTGAAATAGGGAGCATCGCTGCAGAGCTATTTTCAGGTCTCTCCAGAGAGGTTTGATCAGGTTCAAGTCCGGGCTCCGACTGGGCCACTCAAGGACATTAAGAGACTTTTCCCGAAACCACTCCTCCATTTTATTGGCTGTGTGCTTAGGGTTGTTGTTCTGTTGGAAGGTGAACCTTAGTTTCAGTCTGAGGTCCTGAGCTCTCTGGAGCAGGTTTTCATCAAGGATCTCTCTGTACTTTGCTCCGTTTATCTTTCCCTCGATTTTGACTTGTCTCTGTGTCCCTGGCGGTCAAAAACATCCCCACGGCATGATGCTACCACCACCGTGCTTCACCAGGTTTCCTCCAGACGTGAAGCTTGGCATTCAGGCCAAAGAGATCAGTCTTGGTTTTATCCGACCAGAGAATCTTGTTTCTCATGGTGTGAGTGCTTCGGGTGCTTTTTGTCAAAGTCCAAGCAGGCTTTCATGTGCCTTTTTACTGAGGAGTGGCTTCTGTCTGGCCACTCTACCATAAAGGCCTGATTGGTGGAGTAGTGCAGGGATGGTTGTCCTTCTGGAAGGTTCTCCAATCTCCACAGAGGAAGTCTGGAGCACTGCACCAATCAGGCCTTTATGTTAGAGTTGCCAGACGGAAGCCACTCCTCAGTAAAAGGCACATACAGTGGGGAGAACAAGTATTTGATACACTGCCGATTTTGTAGGTTTTCCTACTTACAAAGCATGTAGAGGTCTGTACTTTTTATCATAGGTAGTACACTTCAACTGTGAGAGACGGAATCTAAAAGATCCAGAAATTCACATTGTATGATTTTTAAGTAATTCATTTGCATTTTATTGCATGACATAAGTATTTGATCACCTACCAACCAGTAAGAATTCCGGCTCTCACAGACCTGTTAGTTTTTCTTTAAGAAGCCCTCCTGTTCTGCACTCATTACCTGTATTAACTGCACCTGTTTGAACAAAAGACACCTGTCCACACACTCAATCAAACAGACTCCAACCTCTCCACAATGGCCAAGACCAAAGAGCTGTGTAAGGACATCAGGGATAAAATTGTAGACCTGTACAAGGCTGGGATGGGCTACAGGACAATAGGCAAGCAGCTTGGTGAGAAGGCAACAACTGTTGCCGCAATTATTAGAAAATGGAAGAAGTTCAAGATGACTGTCAATCACCCTCGGTCTGGGGCTCTATGCAAGATCTTACCTTGTGGGGCATCAATGATCATGAGGAAGGTGAGGGATCAATCAACCCAGAACTACACGTCAGGACCTGGTCAATGACCTGAAGAGAGCTGGGACCACAGTCTCAAAGAAAACCAGTAGTAACACACTACGCCGTCATGGATTAAAATCCTGCAGCGCACACAAGGTCCCCCTGCTCAAGCCAGCGCGTGTCCAGGCCCGTCTGAAGTTTGCCAATGACCATCTGGATGATCCAGAGGAGGAATGGGAAAAGGTCATGTGGTCTGATGAGACAAAAATAGAGCTTTTTGGTCTAAACTCCACTCGCTGTGTTTGGAGGAAGAAGACGGATGAGTACAACCCCAAGAATACCATCCCAACCGTGAAGCATGGAGGTGGAAACATCATTCTTTGGGGATGCTTTTCGGCAAAGGGGACAGGACGACTGCACCGTATTGAGGGGAGGATGGATTGACATGTATCGCGAGATCTTGGCCAACAACCTCCTTCTCTCAGTAAGAGCATTGAAGATGGGTCGTGGCTGGGTCTTCCAGCATGACAACGAACCGAAACACACAGCCAGGGCAACTAAGGAGTGGCTTTGTAAGAAGCATCTCAAGGTCCTGGAGTGGCCTAACGAGTCTCCAGACCTGAACCCAATAGAAAATCTTTGGAGGGAGCTGAAAGACTGTATTGCCCAGCGACAGCCCCGAAACCTGAAGGATCTGGAGGTCTGTATGGAGGAGTGGGCCAAAATCCCTGCTGCAGTGTGTGCAAACCTGGTCAGTAACTACAGGAAATGTATGATCTCTGTAATTGCAAACAAAGGTTTCTGTACCAAATATTAAGTTCTGCTTTTCTGATGTATCAAATACTTGTCATGCAATAAAATGCAAATGAATTACTTAAAAATCATACAATGTGATTTTCTGGATTTTTGTTTTAGATTCTGTCTCTCACAGTTGAAGTATACCTGATAAAAATTACAGACCTCTACATGCTTTGTAAGTAGGAAAACCTGCAAAATTGGCAGTGTATCAAATACTTGTTCTCCACACTGTATAAGCCCACTTGAAGTTTGCCAAAAGGCACCTAAAGGACTCTCAGACCATGAGAAAGAAGATTCTCCGGTCTGATGAAACAAAGATTGAACACTTTGGCCTGAATGCCAAGCTTCACGTCTGGAGGAAACTTGGCACCATCCCTATGGTGAAGCATGGTGGTGCCAGTATCATGCTGTGGGGATGTTTTTCTGCGGCAGGGACTGGGAGACTAGTCAGAAACAAGGGAAAGATGAACATTGCGGCAGAGTAGGCTAGTGGTTAGAGCGGTGGACTTGTAACCGGAAGGTTGCAAGTTCAAATCCCCGAGCTGACAAGGTACAAATCTGTTGTTCTGCTCCTGAACAGGCAGTTAACCATCATAGGCCGTCATTGAAAGTAAGAATTTGTTCTTAACTGACTTGCCTAGTTAAATAAAGGTAAATTTTAAAAAACAGATGAAACCTGGTCCAGAGAGTTCAGGACTTCAGAAGGTTCACCTTCTAACGCAGGAGTGGAATTGGGATAAGTCTCTGGATGTCCTTGAGTGGCCCAGCCAGAGCCTGGACTTGAACCTGATGAAACATCTCTGGGGAGACCTGATAATAGCTGTGCAGTGACACTCCCCATCCAACCTCACAGAGCTTGAGAGAAGAATGGGTGAAACTCCCCAAATATCAAATTTATCAGCTGATATATCAAAACGAGCCTAAAACAGGGCCAAACAGGCAGCATATAACCCCACCCACTTTGCCAAAGCACAGCCCCCACACCACTAGAGGGATATCTTCTTGAAATCAGCCCTTGCCTTAACAGGAAGCCCATGTAGGGAGGTTAGTACTGGAGTAATATGATCAAATGTTTTGGTTCTAGTCAGGATTCTAGCAGCCGTATTTAGCACTAACTGAAGTTTATTTAGTGCTTTATCCGGGTAGCCGGAAAGTAGAGCATTGCAGTAGTCTAACCTAGAAGTAACAAAAGCATGGATTCATTTTTCTGCATAATTTTTGGACAGAAAGTTTCTGATTTTTGCAATGTTACGTAGATGGAAAAAAAGCTGTCCTTGAAACAGTCTTGATATGTTCGTCAAAAGAGAAATCAGGGTCCAGAGTAACGCCGAGGTCCTTCACAGTTTTATTTGAGACGACTGTCAACCATCAAGATTAATTGTCAAATTCAACAGAAGATCTCTTTGTTTCTTGGGACCTAGAACAAGCATCTCTGTTTTGTCCGAGTTTAAAAGTAGAACGTTTTCAGCGATCCACTTCCTTATGTCTGAAATACAGGCTTCTTGCAAGGGCAATTTTGGTTTCATTGAAATGTAAAGCTGTGTGTCATCCACATAGCAGTGAAAGTTAACATTATGTTTTCGAATGACATCCCCAAGAGGTAAATTATATAGTGAAAACAATAGTGGTCCTAAAACAGAACCTTGAGGAACACCGAAATTTACAGTTGATTTGTCAGAGGACAAACCATTCACAGAGACAAACTGATATCTTTCCGACAGATAAGATCTAAACCAGGCCAGAACTTGTCCGTGTAGACCAATTTGGGTTTCCAATCTCTCCAAAAGAATTTGGTGATTGATGGTATCAAAAGCAGCACTGAGGTCTAGGAGCACGAGGACAGATGCAGAGCCTCGGTCTGACACCATTAAAAGGTAATTTACCACCTTCACAAGTGCAGTCTGCATGCTATGATGTGTTCTGAAACCAGACTGAAGCATTTCGTATAAATTGTTTGTCTTCAGGAAGGCAGTGAGTTGCTGCGCAACATCTTTTTCAAAAAATTTTGAGAGGAATGGAAGATTCGATGTAGTTTTTTTTTTCTGAGTCCAAGTTTGGCTTTTTCAAGAGAGGCTTTATTACTGCAACTTTTAATGTTTTTGGTACACTTCCGGGGGATAGAGAGCCATTTATTATGTTCAACATAGGAGGGCCAAGCACAGGAAGCAGCTCTTTCAGTAGTTTAGTTGGAATAGGGTCCAGTATGCAGCTTGAAGGTTTAGAGGCCATGATTATTTTCATCATTGTGTCAAGAGATATAGTACTAAAACACTTGAGCGTCTCTCTTGATCCTAGGTCCTGGCAGAGTTGTGCAGACTCAGGACAACTGAGCTTTGGAGGAATACGCAGATTTAAAAGAGGAGTCCTTAATTTGCTTTCTAATGATCATGATCTTTTCCTCAAAGAAGTTCATGAATGTATTACTGCTGAAGTGAAAGCCATCCTCTCTTGGGGAATGCTGCTTTTTAGTTAGCTTTGCGACAGTATAAAAAATAAATTTCGGATTGTTCTTATTTTCCTCAATTAAGTTGGAAAAATAGGATGATCGGGCAGCAGTGAGGGCTCTTCGATACTGCACGGGACTGTCTTTCCAAGCTAGTCAGAAGACTTCCAGTTTGGTGTGGCGCCATTTCCGTTCCAATTTTCTGGAAGCTTGCTTCAGAGCTCGGGTATTTTCTGTATACCAGGGAGCTAGTTTCTTATGACCAATGTTTTTAGTTTTTAGGGTATTGCACTTGGTTAAATTGTGTTCCTCAGTTAGGTGGTTAACTGACTTTTGTCCTCTGATGTCCTTGGGTAGGCAGAGGGAGTCTGGAAGGGCATCAATTAATCTTTGGGTTGTCTGAGAATTTATAGCACAACTTTTGATGGTCCTTGGTTGGTGTCTGAGCAGATTATTTGTTGCGATTGCAAACGTAATAAAATGGTGGTAGTCCAGGATTATGAGGAAAAACATTAACGATTTATTCCATGGGACAGAACTAGGTCCAGAGTATGACTGTGGCAGTGAGTAGGTCCAGAGACATGTTGGACAAAACCCAACCCAGAGTCGATGATGGCTCCGAAAGCCTTTTGGAGTGGGTCTGTGGACTTTTCTATGTGAATATTAGAGTCAATAAAAATTAGAATATTATCTGCTATGACTACAAGGTCCGATAGGAATTCAGGGAACTCAGTGAGGAACGCTGTATATGGCCCAGGATGCCTGTAAACAGTAGCTATAAAAAGTGATTGAGTAGGCTGCATAGATTCCATGACTAGAAGCTCAAAAGATGAAAACATCGTTTTTTTCTGTAAATTGAAATTTGCTATCGTAAATGTTAGCAACACCTCCGCCTTTGCGGGATGCACGGGGGGATATGGTCACTAGTGTAACCAGGAGGTGAGGCCTCATTTAACACAGTAAATTCATCAGGCTTAAGCCATGTTTCATCAGGCCAATCACATCAAGATTATGATCAGTGATTAGTTAATTGACTATAACTGCCTTTGAAGTAAGGGATCTAACATTAAGTAGCCCTATTTTGAGATGTGAGGTATCACGATCTCTTTCAATAATGTCAGGAATGGAGGAGGTCTTTATTCTAGTGAGATTGCTAAGGCGAACACCGCCATGTGCTCAACCTTGGTCAAGGCACAGACACGGTCTCATTGGGGATAGCTGAGCTGCCGACACTGTGCTAGTGGCAGACTCCACTAAGCAGGCTAACAGCCTGGTTAAACAAACACATGGTTGTCATTGACCAACCCTGTGCCATGATTAGATAGTGAAAATACACACCAATCTCTTTCAGAATTTCTGAAAACAATAAAAGCTACTTTACCAACATTTCTGAAAATGTACTGTGTATATATAGCAATTTGGATTGAAACTCTTCATATGCTGTATTTGTCAAACCCTGATCTGTTTCACCTGTCTTGTGCTTGTCTCCACCCCCCACCAAGTGTCCTATTCTTCCCCATTATCCCCTGTGTATTTATACCTGCGTTTTCTGTTTGTCTTGTTTTGTCAGCTCTTACCAGCGTCCCATTACTCCTGTTCTCGAGTTCTTGTTTTCTAGTCTTCCCCGTTCCGACCTTTCCGCCTGCCCTGAACCTGCCTTCGGTCTGTCCCTTTTTGACTCTGCCTTGTACTACGAAGCTCTGCCTGCCCTCAACCTGTCCTTTTGCCTGCCCCTGGGTTATCCTAAGTCGTGATAGTATTTCCTTCTGGGAATGTTATGGGTGGATTACATAAAGGTTTGTTGTGATGGTTGAAATGAATTCTGCTTTTTATTTTTGTTAATCTGAGGGACCGGTTCCTTGTCTTTTTCCTCAGCCTGAGTTTAATGCCTCTTAACCTTTTAAAGTAGGCATAAAGAGATGTCTTCCTTTATCCGTCTTAACCTCAATTATTATTTCGACCTTTGTTTGCTTTCTTCTGATAATTCCAAGATAGAGGACCAATGAAAAGTCTAGACACAACTGTGATATCTAAAACCAGTAGTGGTGGCAAGGGTACAGCATTGTCCACTACAAACACCTGCATGTGGAGTGGAACCTCAATATCCAGCTTTCTTGCATTCCAGTAGACGAGTGAATAGGGCTGTTGCGGTGACCATGTGACCGCCGGTGTGGCGGTCACAAGTCATGAAGGCAGTCAAATTCCACGTGACCGTTTAGTCACGGTATTTAGGCTTCTCTAAGCTCTGATGCTGCTGATGGTCATTAGTAGCCTACCAAACTTGTTAACTGCCTGGTATTCAGCACTCTATTGTCCCTCTAATCACTCTGACAAATGCAAAATCTAATCAAATACTTCATGATTGCCCATCTTATTTAACAAGTCAGTTAAAACTTCTTGACGCTACCCATCCCTTTAGCGGGATAATTGTCATCAACAACCGCTGAATTGAATGCCACATTCAAATAATATTACTAAAAATATTTATATTCATGAAATCACAAGTGCAATATAGCAAAACGCAGTTTAGCATTTTGTTAATCCACCTGTCGTGCCAGATTTTGAAAATATGCTTTACAGCGAAAGCAAACCAAGCGTTTATGTAAGTTTATCGATCACTCGACAAAACATTTTGAACACCTAGCATCAAAGTAGCTTGGTCACGAAAATCAGAAAAGCAATCAAATGAATCGTTTACCTTTGATGATCTTCGGATGTTTTCACTCACGAGACTCCCAGTTACACAATAAATGTTCCTTTTGTTCCATAAAGATGATTTTTATATCCAAAATACCTCCGTTTGTTTGGCGCGTTATGTTTAGAAATCTACAGGAAAGAGCGGTCACGACAACGCAGACATAAATTACAAATAGTATCCGTAATGTCCACAGAAACATGTCAAATGTTTTTTATAATCAATCCTCAGGTTGTTTTTCAAATATATAATCGATAATATATCAATCGCAACTGTCTTTTTCAGTAGGAGAGAGAAAGGCAATGGCCGCCCAAGCTCTGTTGCGCATACAAAACGCTGCTGGCACCCAGCCATACAATGACGCGATGTTATCTTTCTTGCTCATTTTTCAAAATAAAAGCCTGAAATGATGTCTAAAGACTGTTGACACCTTGAGGAAGAGATCGGAAAAGGAATCTGGTTGATATCCCTTTAAATGGAGCAAAGGCAGGCTATGGAACATGGAGTTTTCAAAATAGAAGCCACTTCCTGGTTTGATTTTCCTCAGGGTTTCGCCTGCAATATCAGTTCTGTTATACTAACAGACAATATATTGACAGTTTTGGAAACTTTAGAGTGTTTTCTATCCTAATCTGTCAATTATATGCATATTCTAGCATATGGGCCTGAGAAATAGGCCATTTACATTGGGAACGTTATTTTTCCAAACATAAAACTAGTGCTACCTAGCTGAAAGAGGTTAATAACAAATTCTTATTTTCAATGACAGCCTTGTTCAGAGGCAGAAGGACAGATTTTTATTTACCTTGTCAGCTCGGGGATTTGATTTTACAACCTTTTGGTTACTAATCCAACGCTCTAACCACTACGCTACCTGCCACCCCAATGTTGTGCAACATTTCTATAGGCTATGCATTTGCGTGAGTCGTGTCCTCTATTAAAAAGAGGAGTATCTCATCAGCTTTCTATAGGTTAGGCCTACTGTATTTTTTTCTCAACTTTCCTAATATTAAGAACATTGCTTCTCTTTACAAGAGGAGTATAGCCTACCTGGTTGGCATGAAAATGAACCAGGGGAAAAACGTCCTCCGTTCGCTATTTAAGTGCAAGGATTACATGTATTTTTTTATCCCACTGCCCCTGTTCTGAGACCGGTGCATGATAATGGTCCAGTTTTAAATAAAAAATAATTTCACACATGTATTTAGTTTATGTAAAGACCAGATTAAATCAAGAATAGTCTGATGGGTGGCAATATTAGCCAATAACTTGTGAATTATATGTTATCACTTGTGAATGATGCCCAGCATAAGGCAAGAAACAATGCCTCGTTTTTATGACTTTTTCTAATCATAGTCACACACCTCATGTAGCCTAGACCATAGGCCTATATGTTTTGATAAGGTTTGTATCACAACTAAAGTGGCCAAATAACTTCTTAAAATTAAGCACATTAATCCGCTTTACAAGGGGTGTAGAGCCTAACTGGCATACATAAGGAGCACGTGAGTTTCAAATTTGGGGAAGATCATTTTCACCATAAAAATGCACCTTTATAATAAAAGCATTACATGCGTAATCGCATTAGCGGTCAGTTTTAATAATGGTGTTTTCCCGCTAATGGAATATCCGTGCTTATAGCCTATTGCCATGTGCGCATTGCTGGGTTTACAATATGAATAAATAGCCAATTCGTTTATCAACATTTAATGCTAAACTTTCTAATCTGTTGCGTTAGCCATTTAGCTTGAAAAATGTTTTTGATGCTTGTGGTTGTATTAATTTGGGATCTATCGCATCCCACAAATGTCACAGACTTTATTTGGAATAGTTATTTCTCGCACAGAATAGAATAGGTCAACTTTTGCACTATGGGGGATAGTAGATTGACATAGTGCTTTTGTGCTTTTGCACCTGCATTGCATTCATTGTATTCTTTGTGCTTCTACACCTGCATTGCTTGCTGTTTGGGGTTTTAGGCTGGGTTTCTGTACAGCACTTTGAGATATCAGCTGATGTACGAAGGGCTATATAAATACATTTGATTTGATTTGATACTATGAAATAATATAAAATAATGCCACGGAATTCTAAGCAAATCTTTGTAGCCCATATCCATTTATCATAGCCAGATCAGGACCTAACATAAGGACAACTAAGAGTATGCTATTCTGTTCTTCTGAAATAGACTGTATTTTCATATCATGTTTCTTTAAACCTGTTTAAAATAAATAATGGATTTATTGTGAAGGTGTAGGCTATATTACATGGGTTTATTGTGAAGGTGTAGGCTATATTACATGGGTTTATTGTGAAGGTGTAGGCTATATTACATGGATTTATTGTGATGGTGTAGGCTATATTACATGGATTTATTGTGAAGGTGTAGGCTATATTACATGGATTTATTGTGAAGGTGTAGGCTATATTACATGGATTTATTGTGAAGGTGTAGGCTATATTACATGGATTTATTGTGAAGGTGTAGGCTATATTACATGGATTTATTGTGAAGGTGTAGGCTATATTACATGGATTTATTGTGAAGGTGTAGGCTATATTACATGGATTTATTGTGAAGGTGTAGGCTATATTACATGGATTTATTGTGAAGGTGTAGGCTATATTACATGGATTTATTGTGAAGGTGTAGGCTATATTACATGGATTTATTGTGAAGGTGTCGGCTATATTACATGGATTTATTGTGAAGGTGTCGGCTATATTACATGGATTTATTGTGATGGTGTAGGCTATATTACATGGATTTATTGTGAAGGTGTAGGCTATATTACATGGATTTATTGTGAAGGTGTAGGCTATATTACATGGATTTATTGTGAAGGTGTAGGCTATATTACATGGATTTATTGTGAAGGTGTAGGCTATATTACATGGATTTATTAGATTTTTTTAAATGTAGATGTTCCAAAGGTCTGCATCAGTGGTTTGTAAGTGTGGAAGCCAGGAGATGATAAATGTGTTTTAATTAGCATCAATTACCATGAGACCGACAGTTATTTGCTTGACAATACATTTTGTGACCGCCACAGCCCTACTAGTGAATATGTCACAAGTCTATCAAGCATCACAATGCGAGACTACCTGCGTGTGTTACTCCATCTGTACAGAGTTACATGTCAATGTCCTGTCTTCCACAGGGAGTGTGTTCAGTGCAGGGCCTTTGGGACGGGGGAGAAGAAGGACACGTGTGAGAGAGACTGTAGCTACGTCAACCTGATCAAGGTGAAGGACAGGGTCAACCTGCCTCAGCCAGGACAGGCCTTCCCCCTGATGCACTGTAAGGAGAGGGATGCCAACGACTGCTGGTTCTACTACACCTACGCTGTCAACAAAAAGTCAGAGAAGGAGGTCCATGTGGTGGAACCACTAGGTGAGAGCATATTACATACAGCCTGCTATGTCATTGTGACTGAGCATATTACATACAGCCTACTATGTCATTGTGACTGAGCATATTACATACAGCCTACTATGTCATTGTGACTGAGCATATTACATACAGCCTACTATGTCATTGTGACTGAGCATATTACATACAGCCTGCTATGTCATTGTGACTGAGCATATTACATACAGCCTACTATGTCATTGTGACTGAGCATATTACATACAGCCTACTATGTTATTGTGACTGAGCATATTACATACAGCCTACTATGTCATTGTGACTGAGCATATTACATACAGCCTGCTATGTCATTGTGACTGAGCATATTACATACAGCCTACTATGTCATTGTGACTGAGCATATTACATACAGCCTACTATGTTATTGTGACTGAGCATATTACATACAGCCTACTATGTCATTGTGACTGAGCATATTACATACAGCCTACTATGTTATTGTGACTGAGCATATTACATACAGCCTGCTATGTCATTGTGACTGAGCATATTACATACAGCCTACTATGTCATTGTGACTGAGCATATTACATACAGCCTACTATGTCATTGTGACTGAGCATATTACATACAGCCTACTATGTCATTGTGACTGAGCATATTACATACAGCCTACTATGTCATTGTGACTGAGCATATTACATACAGCCTACTATGTCATTGTGACTGAGCATATTACATACAGCCTACTATGTCATTGTGACTGAGCATATTACATACAGCCTGCTATGTCATTGTGACTGAGCATATTACATACAGCCTACTATGTCATTGTGACTGAGGATATTACATACATCCTACTATGTCATTGTGACTGAGCATATTACATACAGCCTACTATGTCATTGTGACTGAGGATATTACATACAGCCTACTATGTCATTGTGACTGAGGATATTACATACAGCCTACTATGTCATTGTGACTGAGCATATTACATACAGCCTACTATGTCATTGTGACTGAGGATATTACATACAGCCTACTATGTCATTGTGACTGAGGATATTACATACAGCCTACTATGTCATTGTGACTGAGCATATTACATACAGCCTACTATGTCATTGTGACTGAGGATATTACATACATCCCACTATGTCATTGTGACTGAGGATATTACATACATCCTACTATGTCATTGTGACTGAGCATATTACATACAGCCTACTATGTCATTGTGACTGAGGATATTACATACATCCTACTATGTCATTGTGACTGAGCATATTACATACAGCCTACTATGTCATTGTGACTGAGGATATTACATACAGCCTACTATGTCATTGTGACTGAGGATATTACATACAGCCTGCTATGTCATTGTGATTGAGCATATTACATACAGCCTACTATGTCATTGTGACTGAGCATATTACATACATCCTACTATGTCATTGTGACTGAGCATATTACATACAGCCTACTATGTCATTGTGACTGAGGATATTACATACATCCTACTATGTCATTGTGACTGAGGATATTACATACATCCTACTATGTCATTGTGACTGAGGATATTACATACAGCCTACTATGTCATTGTGACTGAGGATATTACATACATCCTACTATGTCATTGTGACTGAGGATATTACATACAGCCTACTATGTCATTGTGACTGAGGATATTACATACAGCCTACTATGTCATTGTGACTGAGGATATTACATACAGCCTACTATGTCATTGTGACTGAGGATATTACATACAGCCTACTATGTCATTGTGACTGAGGATATTACATACAGCCTACTATGTCATTGTGACTGAGGATATTACATACAGCCGACTATGTCATTGTGACTGAGCATATTACATACATCCTACTATGTCATTGTGACTGAGGATATTACATACAGCCTACTATGTCATTGTGACTGAGGATATTACATACAGCCTACTATGTCATTGTGACTGAGGATATTACATACAGCCTACTATGTCATTGTGACTGAGGATATTACATACAGCCTACTATGTCATTGTGACTGAGGATATTACATACAGCCTACTATGTCATTGTGACTGAGGATATTACAGTGAAAAGGGAGGTTATTTGTTTGTCTATTAAGTCGTTTTGTGATGAGAGCTAGGAGTTTTTGACCTGACTAGGAAAAATTCTAGGCTCTACTTGTAGTTTTTCCTAGTCAGCTTACAGGGTCAGGTAAAGTTCCTGGGTCTATATATAATGCAAATCAGGAAGGACTTTATTGTAAATAAGTATTTGTTCTTACAGTAATTGACTTGCATGGTCAAATAAATAAATAAAAGTTGGGATAACTGAATGTTCCTGCCTGTGTTCCAGACTGCCCTACGGGCTCTGACATCATCCCCATTGTGGGCTGGCGTGGTGGCGGGTATCGTGCTGATCGGCCTGGCTTTGCTTCTCATCTGGAAGCTGCTCATGATCATCCACGACAGGAGAGAGTTCGCCAAGTTTGAGAAGGAGAAGATGAATGCTAAATGGGACACGGTAAGGGAGTGGAGATGGTAGATACAGGACGCAAGAAGCCATTTTGGAGAACTATTCGTTATGGCCCATAATGGGGATGATGATGATGATGTACTTTTGCAGGTCCTAGTTTGTATTCTCCCTGACTGTAATTTCAGTAGGTTGAATGAGATGTGGAAAACTGGTGTTATAGATATGGCCACTGTGTGAATCTCTTACACAGAGAACAGACTCCTGAAGGAACACAGAATTGGAAATATTTTACTCTCTCTCAACCTTTGATGACTATGACAGACCTGTTGCTTTTGACGATGACTTCGTAAGATGTCACACACATTTTTTCACAGTCTCACAGTCTCTCACAGTTTCACAGTCCTACAGTTTGTTTAAAATGTTCATAAAACCCTGTAGTTTTAAGTCATCTCTGTGCAAAATACAGCTATGAAAAAATGAATCATTTTTGGAATGCGAAGGTCTGGACACACATCTGTCTTTTCATGGGAGTGGCTACAGCAGCTTAGTTTTGTTCTGTGTTATGCTTCAACCTAGTGGTGTGTTATCCACACAGCAGGAGAGGTTCAATTCCAGACAGCTGGCAGGGTTTGAAATGATTAATGATTCAGCTCATCTTGATTACTCCCAGTCAGACCAGCCACATGTGATAGCCTCTCTGGTCTGGTGACATGGGCAGGGCACTGAGGCTTCTGGGCCCTCTCATTATGGTACATGGAGAAGACACCAGACCTAAATGACTGTATGAGAGAGCAGACTGACCTGACTTGTTACATATTAAAGTGGAATATAACCAGCACTGTAAGATGATTTTCAAAGGGAGATGATCAACCTCCGAGTCCTGGATCTTGATGTAGAAACACCCCTTTTTCAGGGGATTCATTTTTTCACTTCTTTGTCATATCATTGTTTCATTCCTTCTCATTTGTCTTCACCCATGCTTTTCATTTCATTCTCTGTTTCCTGTTCTTAATTGTCTGTCCCACTCTCTCAACCCATAGCAAGAGAATCCCATTTACAAGATCCCCATTAAAAGGTTCCAGAATCCAAACTATGGAAATAAAGCTGTGGATCTATAAGTTTGTATTTAATTTCCCTCTCCTCTGTTTTCCTGCATGGGTTTCCTATTTGTTTATATGTATGTTTGTCAACTTACTGTAAACTGTCACTTCTTCATCCATCTCATTATTTCTGTCTTTCATTTGGTCTCTTTGAGCCAAATAAGACAGTTGATGAAACTTTGCAGAAAGATCCATATGAGGGGATATTAAAACCCACAATATCTATTGTTTTGTTAGTCAACACAAGCTGTCCTGTCTGTTAGTAGTTTAAATGGAGGTAAGTATTAACAGGTGGTCACGTGTAGGCCCAGTACACTTCAGTTTAAGTTTAGTATTTATATCATATTTAATTCTACAGTATGATGGAAATGGCATGTTGTGACTGTGACGTTTGTTGATATTTCTTCTAAAAGTGTTCCCTGGATGACAACACAAATGCTCACTCACAATGACAGCAACGTATCCAGGTGATAGCACGATCAGTTGGAAAGATCTGTCCAAAGAATGCTTCATAATCATTTGATATTCTCAATGGATGGCTCTGATTTTGCTGTGGTGTTTTTTTTCCTAATAAATTGTCACATGTTGCAGCTGTTGTCATATGACTGACATGTTATGTGACAGATATATTATGACTGACTGTACATTACAATTCTAACGTTTTCTCCTTGTTTCTCTTGTGCCTTCCAGGGCGAAATCCCTATCTACAAGCAGTGGTGACCTGTCATTAAGGGCAGGCAAAGCTCCACCTGTTTGCCTGTTTTGCATGTTATTTTAGCATTAATATATGTCACATATCAGTTTGCAAACAATGTACAAAACATTGTCACTGAGTTAATAAAGCTGCATACAAACATGGTCTCTTTTTTGGTTTCTTGAGTAAGGCAGCTCCAAAATGTTGGTGCTTTCTGTGGTGGTACGGCAGGCAGTGGAAAATACGGAACGTAGGGGTTGGTAATGTTCTCCAGTTGTGCAGTGATTGGCTCAGTGTTCTGTCACTCATGGTGAGTGACGGAACAAAATCTACGGGTAGAGCTCAAAAATTCAAGCCCCTTGGGTGCTGTCATAGAGCTACATTAGAAGTGCCCATCCAAGAAGGCTCAAGGTCATTGGCCACAGATAAAATGACTTCAAATCACGTTACATCCACAGTAGCTTTGATTGGACTGATCATGTCAACATCACACTTTCTAAATCTTAGCTAGCAAGCTAGCAGTCATCATCATGGATCAAGTTGACAATCTACTGGCAAAACCTTTTCAATCCTTGTCATATGAAGAGAAATTAGAGAACGTATCGGTGCTCATTGGCTATTGGACAAACATTACACAAGTTGGAAATGGCACATTCAACAATGAGGGGTTTGGAGGGAATCAGTGGCTAACTGCAAGCATTGCAAAGCAATGACTAGCCTGCTATTCAGTGGATGGGTGTGTGGTCCAAGTCTGGGTTTAAGGGTCTCTTTTCCAAGCTTGAAGGATAAACATTCAACATTGGCATAATTGTCAATCATATAAAACCATTGGTTGATTCTAAACTTAAACTTACTCAGATAACATAATGCATGAAGAAGTGCAAATAACTTTTACATTGTTTTGAAAGTGATCATTGCACTATTGTGTTTCATGTTGACCAATGTAAAAAAATGTGAAATTTGTTCTAAAGACATACTGATACAAGTTAGTTTTTGAAATCACAGGGCTGATGGCACAGTCAATTACATGGCACCCAACCATTGGTTGATGCATGCAATGTCTGAGCAGGGGAACAGGACCAAAGTTAACCCGGTACCTCGGTTGAACCGGAACACCGACAAATAAGGTCATCCAATTGAAAAGCTGCAGCAGCCAATCGGAACAGCGGACACATTTAATTCAAGATCAAGCGGGAAGCCAAAGACACTGTAGACAATTCAAACTCTCAAATCCAATGTAGGTTGGCTAGGGTACAGCACTTACCTTGGTCGTGTTCCTCTGCCCAGACATTGCTTATGCAGGTCAGATCTTACAATGCCTGGATAGGTATTTTACATATCAGCTAACATTATGTTATAGCAATGTTGTGCCAGACTGCACAGTCGATGACGTGGCACACAACCATTGGTTGCGCAACCTCTGTTGAAAGGTTCTTCAGCGTGTGTCCATCAGCGATCAGCCTTTTTGCCTTGTCTTGCAGTCAGCAAAAAGGTGTAATAAAATAAATATTGAAACTATGTTTCCAAAACATGAGTCACGAATATTCGAGAAGGGTGCAATTGTAGCCTGCATTTTGGGGCATTCCTGCAACTGCAGGAACTTCTCTTTATACTTCTATTGGTCTTGGACTCCCGTACACAGTTGGGAGGTGGGGGCGCTCCAGTACAGTATGTGGCGGTAAAAAAAGGCCAAAACCTAGGAAGAAACCTAGAGAGGAACCAGGCTATGAGGGGTGGCCAGTCCTCTTCTGGCTGTGCCGGGTGGAGATTATAACAGAACATGACCAAGATGTTCAAATGTTCATAAATAACCAGCATGGTCAAATAATAATAATCACAGTAGTTGTCGAGGGTGCAGCAAGTCAGCACCTCAGGAGTAAATGTCAGTTGACTTTTCATAGCCGATCGTTAAGAGTGAGTGAGGAGTATGTCATTGAGAGTCTCCCAGTGTCCTTCACCACCACCTGTCAGGCACAGTTTACCTGAAGTTATGTTAACTACGGCGAGAGTTTGGCAGGCGTAATAGCTAAGGAAGCTGGCCTACAGACAGTGAGTCACTTGGCCGTATAAAGCAGGCATCGAGGCATGTAGTTACTGTTCGATTGAACGTCGGAATGTGCAAAACGAGTGACCAAAGCGACTTAGAGCGGCGTCAGAAACGGCCACCCTCCTGAGCTTTTCACGCATGGCAGTGACTAGGATTTACTGAGAATGGCGCGACAACCAAAAAAACATCCAGTCAGCAGCAGTCCTGTTGGCGAAAACAGCTTGTTGATGAGAGGTCGCAGGAGAATGGCAATAATCGTGTAACCTAACAGGCGGGCCACAAAATGCATAGTACAACAATGTGCAGAACGTCATCTCGGGAACTCAGAACTTGTCGATCTTTGTCACGTATAGGCTATTGCAGCAGACGACCACACTGGGTTCCACTTCAATCAGCTAAAAACAAGAAGAAGTGGCTCCAGTGGGCACACGATCACCAAAACTGGACAATTGAAGAGTGGAAAAATATTGCCTGGAACATAACAGCGAGTTCAATTTACTTGAGTGGCCTGCACAGTCCCCAGATCTCAACCCAATAGAAGATCTTTGGGATGAGATGGAACGGGCTGTTCACAGCATGAATGTACCTCCGTTCAATCTGCAGTAACTGCATGATGCCGTCGCGTCGGCATGGACCACCCCTGTGGAACATTTCCAACACCTTGCAGAATATTGTAGAATTCAGGCTGTTCTGGAGGCAAAGGGGGGTCCGATCCGGTACTATACAGAACAAAAATATAAACGCAACATGCAACAATTTCAAAGATTTTGTTGAGTTACTGTCCATCGCCCCCACCTGTCAGGCACTGTTTTCCTGAAGTTCTGTTAACGGTGACGAGAGCAGGTGTTCGGCAGGTGCAATAGCAAAAGAAGCTGGCATACAGACAGTGAGTCTCGTGCCCTTATAAAGCAGGCATCAAGGCATTTAGTTACTGTTCGATTGAAAGTTAGAATGGGCAAAACGAGTGACCAAAGCGACTTAGAGCGTGGTATGATCGTCAGTGCCAGGCACGCCAGATCCAGTATCTCAGAAACGTCCGCCCTTCTGGGCTTGTGTCTAGTGTTTACTGAAAATGGTGCGACAACCAAAAAACATCCAGGCTGTTCTGGAGGCAAAGAAGGGTCCGATCCGGTACAATTCTGAACAAAAATATAAGCGCAGCATGCAACAATTTCAAAGGTTTTGCTGAGTTACAGTTCATATATGGAAATCAGTCAATTTAAATGAATAAATGATGCCCTAATCTATGGATTTCCTATGACTGGGCATGGGCGAAGCCATCAGTGGGCCTAGGAGGGCATAGGCCCACCCACTAGGGAGCCAGAACCAGCCAATCAGAATTAGTTTTGTCCCCCCGAGAGACATGGTAGTCCATTGTCCCATTGTGACATAGGTACCAGCTCACAGACCGCCATCTTTGGGGGACGCACAGCCTGAACACCCACCTCCCCCCAATTAGCCTACCAACCAAAAAAATCTACCGGTACACATCTGTTCAATCTAATGTGTTGATAGTTGGAGAAATAAAATGAGCTGGACTGACAGATTGAAAGTATGAATGCCAACGGTCCAATATTCTAGAAGACTGCTGTGCATACACACCTTTGTTACTCTGATAGACCCTTAAGATCCACACTGCCAAAAGCAACACGTACGTCACTGTGGGGGCTTGAGTCTGATTACTGGATATCTTTCTGTATATGTTTCTCATGATTTCCATGTGATTGTGACCTGGGTCATTGTCAATTGCCTCTGTAGTAGTTTGGCTTCAAAATCCAGACAAGATGGCAAGTATTCATTTGTGTTTTTACTATGCAAAAAGTAGGATTAAAGAATAGACCAACTAAATCAGGAGTTTTCAAAAAGCAACAATAACTTGGCATATGTTGCTGTTCCCCTGTGCAATGACTAAAAGGGCCACAAGGAGACTCAACAGAGTAAAAACATGAAGTTTAGAGGAAAAAATTATAAACAACTATAACATAATATTTTTGCCTTTGACTCATTCACTATGACACAATGCTGAATTACAGCTCATAATAATCTGTGCATATACTGTAGGTGTGAATTTGCACTGATGATAAATTAGATATGATAAAAAGGGATATAGATAAGACTCAAACTAAACTCAGATAAAAAAGAAACAGACCCTTTTCAGGATCCTGTCTTTCAGAGATCATTCGTAAAAATCCAAATAACTTCACAGATCTTCATTGTAAAGGGTTTAAACACCGTTTCCCATGCTTGTTCAATGAACCATAAACAATTATTGAACATACACCTGTGGAACGGTTGTTACGACAGCTTACAGCTTACAGACAGTAGGCAATTAAGGTCACAGTTATGAAAACGTAGGACACTAAAGAGGCCTTTCTACTGACTCTGAAAAACACCAAAAGAAAGATGCCCAGGGTCCCTGCTCATCTGCGTGAACATGCCTTGGGCATGCTGCAAGATGAAATGATGACTGCAGATGTGGCCAGGGCAATAATTTGCTATGTACGTACTGTGAGACACCTAAGACAGCGCTACAGGGAGACAGGACAGACAGCTGATCGTCCTTGTAGTGGCCGACCACGTGTAACAACACCTGCACAGGATCGGTACATCCGAACATCACACCTGCAGGACAGGTACATGATGACAACAACAACTGCCCGAGTTACACCAAGAACCCACAATCCCTCCATCAGTGCTCAGACTGTCTGCAATAGGCTGAAAAAGGCTGGACTGAGGGCTTGTAGGCCTGTTGAAAGGCAGGTCCTCACCAGACATCACCGGCAACAACGTTGCCTATGGGCACAAACCCACCGTCGCTGGACCAGACAGGACTGGCAAAAAGTGCTCTTCACTGACGAGTCGTGGTTTTGTCTCATAAGGGGTGATGGTCGGATTCGCGTTTATCGTCGAAGGAATGCGCATTACACCGAGGCCTATACTCTGGAGCAGGATCGATTTGGAGGTGGAGGGTCCGTCATGGTCTGGGGCAGTGTGTCGCAGCATCATCGGACTGAGCTTGTTGTTATTGCAGGCAATCTCAACTCTGTGCGTTACAGGGAAGACAACCTCCTCCCTCATGTGGTACCCTTCCTGCAGGCTCATCCTGACATGACCAGCATGACAATGCCACCATGCATACTGCTCATTCGGTGGGTGATTTCCTGCAAGACAGGAATGTCAGTGTTCTGCCATGGCCAGCGAAGAGTCCGGAGCGTCTGGGACCTGTTGGATCAGAGGGTGAGGGCTAGGGCCATTCCCCCCAGAACTCGCAGGTGCCTTGGTGGAAGAGTGGGGTAACATCTCACTGCATCTCAACCCCCCCTTTGTTCAGGGGCACATTATTCCATTTCTATCAGTCTCATGTCTGTGGAACTTGTTCAGTTTATGTCTCAGTTGTTGAATCTTGTTATAATCATACAAATATTTACATGTGTTAAGTTTGCTGAAAATAAATGCAATTGACTATGAGAGAACATTTCTTTTTTTGCTGAGTTTATAAGAAGGAAATGAGAGCCAGAATCTACACGTCTGCATACCAGATAGCTTCAGGCATAGATTGTTTCCCAAACTCATCCTTGGCCTGCAAACTTGGCCACCTGGCAGTTCTTATGGATGTGCTTGGTTGGCTTTAGCTGATAAAAGATACTGCCTGGGGTTCATTTTCTATCTATTTATCCTGTATTTCTTTGCAAGAAAGTTCCACAAGGGCTACTGTTTAGATATATAAATACAATCAAGACCTGATAATGTTCTTGATGAAAGGAAATATGATGACAAACAGTTGATTACAAAACATAGACAATAAAATCCATCCCCTTGTAGTTGAATAAAGTTTTATAAAGAGTTGTATAAATTATTCTCTAATGTGACTACAATTCTGTACAGTACAACATTTCCACAGTTGTGAATTATTATCATAGTTATTCAAGAGCCAGGAAGGATAGGTCAACATCTGGAATTGGGAGTGGACAATATGTACTGTAGAGTAGTTGCATGATTGGGCCAGGGGAATACAATATGGCAGTGATTAAGGAACTGTAATGACCCTGATGAGAGTGCTGAATGAAAATAAAGACGAAGAACAACATTCCTCTGGAAATAGATCCCAGGGATTAACCTCTAGGGGATCAGTCTAAAACTTTGCACATACCCTGCTTCCATCTAGTGGCCAGAATCTAAATTGCGCCTGGGCTGGAATAATACATTATGGCCTTTCTCTTGCATTTCAAAGATGAAGGTACAAAAAAATAATTAAAAAACACCTTTTTTTCTTTGTATTATCTTTTACCCAATCGAATGTGTTATATTCTGCTATATTCATTTCACATTTCCACAAACTTCAAAGTGTTTACTTTCAAATGTTATTAAGAATATGCATATCCTTGCTTCAGGTCCTGAGCAACAGGCAGTTAGATTTGGGAATGTCGTTTTTGGTGAACATTGAAAAAACGGGTCCAATCCTTAAGAGGTCTTAAACCAGGTAATTCAGTGGAATTACCTGTATACCTTTTACGTGGGAATGCCCTGTACCGGATACCTTCAGACTAGAGGTATATGTACACACAGTACATACCTTCAGACTACCGGTATATGTACACACAGTACAAATATACACACAGTACAAATCTTTTTGAAAGTGACCAGGATTGCGCAATAAAGTCAGGGACTTTTTTTCCATTGTGGTCCCTCAAACGGAGAACACCATCATGTTCGTGAGAGTTTCGGGACCACCCATACGTAGAATGTATGCACACATGACTGTAAGTCGCTTTGGATAAAAGCGTCTGCTAAATGGCATATTATTATTATTTATTATTATTAGTTTCACCTTTCCATAGAGTAGAGAAGACCAATTTTATATATATTGACTTTGGCCACATTGTAAAATGTATTCTCAAGCAGAGAATATATATATATATATATATTAATATTTTTCCCAGCTCAGGAGGCTCCTTGCCTTGATGATGTGAGGCCTGAGGCAGGCACTTTTGCCTAATGGTAAATCCACCAGTGGTTGTTTGACTGGAAAGTTTACCAATGTCTTCCATCCTGAAGAATACATATTTTCTTAATAAAGAAAAATAAAATAAATACAATAAGTATAGTTGAATACAAAATAACTTTCTTGCTTGCATTTTATTTTGGTTAAATCCAACCAGAACACATTTGGTAAGGAGCAAGGTGACCAGTCAAGGTATTTTTTTTAACATAAACAAATGAAAGTGGTGATTGAACAGTGAAAAGAGGCTGGACTGGGTTCAAAGCCAAAACCATGCAGAACAGCAGTAATAATAATAATAATATATGCCATTTAGCAGACGCTTTTATCCAAAGCGACTTACAGTCATGTGTGCATACATTCTACGTATGGGTGGTCCCGGGGATCGAACCCACTACCCTGGCGTTACAAGCGCCATGCTCTACCAACTGAGCTACAGAAGGACAATTACACGTAGCCAATTAAGTTGTTGTGTGAGCGTGAGTAGTCCAAATATGAGAACGAATGAATCGCCCTTGATACAGTAAGGTTTTCTGTAAAGCACAAACAGTGTCTTTGTGTCCCAGTCAGACCTGGGCAGCTTCAATGGAGCCTGTGTGGGTACACCCTAACCAGACTCTAACATCCACATGGAAACTGTTGTCAACCCCTCAGTCAGTCCACTCAGCAATAAGTATTATAGCTGTACTTGATGTCAGCAATTCTCCCAAGAACCTCTTGCAAAGTCATTTTTAAAAAGCATACAATGTCCATTAAAAAGAGGGTAACCAATAAGGGATATAGACTGAACATGACCCTAAAAGGAAACACATAAAAAACCCATCCATACATGGCAGATGTATCTGATAAGAAGAGGCTATTCCAGTGTTAGCTTTGGTAGAACGTATATTATTCTCGTGCATGTCATAATATTCAATGTCATCGAATATGGGCGTGTCTTAAACGCATGACGTCATATATAATTTTCCTTGGAGGCGGAGCTTAGCTTCAGAGGAGAGTCCTGCGGACTAATTTTGAAAATAAAAATAAATTCACGCGGCCAGGGGAATATGCTAAATCTATATATATATTACATTATATATATATATATATATATATATATATATATATATATATATATATATATATATATATATTACATACGCCAACACTTTTTTTTTACAACTAAACAGCATTTTTCCCTTTCTCAATGAAGTAACTGAATAAGGAGTGACCTGCAGGGAGTGAATTGGCCGTGACTTTTCGCAGAGGAGAAAGCTGTTACCAACAAAGCAATTGCTGCTGTGTCTACGGTGTTTAGCGGATCACAACTGGGATTTTTAAGAGCATGCATTTATTTACGTATGTTGCATCGGAAATAAATCCCGCCGATAAGGTAAATATTTATATTTTGATAATTGTATGAATCCTGTTTTTCAACCGTTATTGATTACTCTCCAATAAGTCTATGCATTTTCCACATGAGTGAAGGACTTATATGATGGATATTTTAAGGACAGTTCGACATTTACTGGGGGGGTGGTGGTGTCAAAAAAAATCACCCCTGTCTATAGAGGTCTTCCTGGATCCACCTGTACCCTGATACCCGGTACATGAGCGGGTCCAGATCCAGAATTATAAATATTGTCACAGGTCTGGGTCAGATCTGATATGATTGTCATGGGTCTTGGGTATATATAATTTTAACTGACTTGTCCGGAAGGACCCATACACATTGGAATGCGACTGCCGCAGTAGAGGGAGTAGTGATCGATGGCTCTTTTTGAAAGGATCTTTTTGGTGAAAACCGAATTGCATTTCCTTTGGCTCACAGATTTGCATACTGCTACTACTGCTTTTAGGCTCCAAAGTTATCACCTAAAAGACTCAGAAGGCCCATGGCTAAGAGAGAGGGAGAAAGAAATTGTATCATTTGTGCTACTGCTCTTGCTTTTCAGGAAAGTGGCGAATGTACAGTTGAAGTCGGAAATTTACATACAGCTTAGCCAAATACATTTAAAATCAGTTTTTCACAATTCTTGACATTTAATCCTAGTAAATATCCCCTGTCAGTTAGGATCACCAATTTTATTTTAAGAATGTGCAATGTCAGAATAATAGTAGAGAGAATGATTGATTTCAGCTTTTATTTCTTTCATCACATTCCCAGTGGGTCAGAAGTTTACATACACTCAATTAGTATTTGGTAGCATTGCCTTGAAATTATTTAACTTGGGTCAAACATTTCGAGTAGCCTTCCATAAGCCTCCCACAATAAGTTGGGTGAATTTTGGCCCATCACTCCTGACAGAACTGGTGTAACGAAGTCAGGTTTGTAGGCCTCCTTGCTCGTACACGCATTTCCATTTCTGCCAACAAATTCTCTATAGGATTGAGGTCAGGGCTTTGTGATGGCTACTCCAATACCTTGACTTTGTTGTCCTTAAGCCATTTTGCCACAACTTTGGAAGTATGCTTGGACCCATTTGCGACCAAGCTTTAACTTCCTGACTGAGGTCTTGAGATGTTGCTTCAATCTATCCACATAATTTTCCACCTCATGATGCCATCTATTTTGTGAAGTGCACCAGTCCCTCCTGCAGCAAAGCACCCCCACAACATGTTGCTACCACCCCCGTGCTTCACAGTTGAGATGGTGTTCTTCGGCTTGCAAGCCTCCCCTTTTTTCCTCCAAACATAACGATGGTCATTATGGCCAAACAGTTCTATTTTTGTTTCATCAGACCAGAGGACATTTCTCCAAAAAGTACGATCTTTTTCCCCATGTGCAGTAGCAAACCGTAGTCTTTTTTTCATGGCGGTTTTGGAGCACTGGCTTCTTACTTGCTGAGTGGCCTTTCAGGTTATGTCAATATAGGACTCGTTTTGCTGTGGATATAGATACTTCTGTACTTGTTTCCTCCAGCATCTTCACAAGGTCCTTTACTGTTGTTCTGGGATTGATTTGCACATTTTGTACCAAAGTACGTTAATCTCGAGGAGACACAACGCTTCTCCTTCCTGAGCGGTATGATGGCTTCGTGGTCCCATGGTGCTTATACTTGCGTACTATTATTTGTACAGATGAACATGGTACTTTCAGGCGTTTGGAAATTGCTCCCAAGGATGAACCAGACTTGTGGAGGTCCACAATCTTTTTTCTGAGGTCTTGGACAATTTCTTTCATGATTTTCCAATGATGTCAAGCAAAGAGGCACTGAGATTGAAGGTAGTCATTGAAATACATCCACAGGTACACCTCCAATTGACTCAAATTATGTCAGTTAGCCTATCAGTAGCTTCTAAAGCCATGACATCATTTTCTGGAATTTTCCAAGCTGTTTAAAGGCACAGTCAACTTAGTGTTTAAAGGCACAGTCAACTTAGTGTATGTAAACTTCTGACCCACTGAAATTGTGATACAGTGAATTATAAGTGAAATAATCTGTCTGTAAACAATTGTTGGGAAAATGACTTGTGTCATCCACAAAGTAGATGTCCTAACCGACTTGCCAAAACTATAGTTTGTTAACAAGAAATGTGTGGAGTGGTTAAAAAACGAGTTTTAATGACTCCAACCTAAGTGTATGTAAACTTCAGACTTCAACTGTAGCTTGTTGTTGGCCAATCATAAGTCATCAAAGTGGCAGTAGGCTACAGCCGTGTGTGGCAATAGATAGGAGATATCTAATCAACGGAAGATGGAATTAAAATGATTGAATTAAAAGTTAAAGGAGGAGAGGATAGGTTACAACGAACAAGAGCCAACAGGTAGGCTTCTACTTAATATTCTGAATGGAGTTGTTGTTTGTAAATGTGTAGCACGAGAAAGCACATGAGGCCTCAATTAGCCTAGCTAGCTAGCTTAACTAGCTTCTCTCAGTTTGATACAGTCAGGACAGGTACTACGTAATCATATTGGATGATGAATAACCCAGCTATGGCAGCTATTATTCTACTATAGTGTGAGTTGGCTTGGTTGTGTGCTGTCTCTCCCTCCCTTCCCTCCCTTCTCCATAGCTGAAAACACAATATTTTTGGTTATGGGAAATATATTTCACAGCGGTTTAGAAGGTACAATGGGGGGGGTCATGACCTAAAGATAACATCAGGGCTAGCTAGGAGTGTCCCAAAGAACAACTCAGCCTCTCTCTCTCCCACCTGATAAAGTCAATGTAATTTTATTCGATCACCCACCAATCCCGTCTGCTCACAAACACTGTAGCGTCTGGCTTGCAGACATCAATAGCCCTTTCTAATGTCAATATCCAGGGAGAATAGAGATGTACACAGCAGAAGTAGTCCCCCAGAAGAAGTCATCCATTTATTCTCAGGGAAGATATAATGTGTGTGCGTTTTCAATAACCTTGAGGGAGAGGAGGGAGAGTGGAAGGAGGGATGAGGAGAAGGGGGGTAGGGCTAATTGAGGGAGAAGAGGAGGTGTGTGTGTGTGTGTGTGTGTGTGTGTGTGTGTGTGTGTGTGTGTGTGTGTGTGTGTGTGTGTGTGTGTGTGTGTGTGTGTGTGTGTGTGTGTGTGTGTGTGTGTGTGTGTGTGTGTGTGTGTGTGTGTGTGTGTGTGTGTGTGTGTGTGTGTGTGTGTGTGTGAGGTAGGAGACGGTATGTTGGGGAGTTACCAGCTGAATGGATGTGACCTCCAACGCCAGATAACAGCGGTTGAAGAGCTGGCTTCTCATCTGATTGACAGGAGACACCACCCTGCCGTTCTGGGGTACGTCTGACACAGACCATATGTGTTCTCCTGTCCCTCTGTGGCGGAAGTGATGAATCGGCTGTTACTCAAACACATTGTTTGTACTGAACGGGCGATTTGTGTAGAAAACAAGTAGTACAATGACTGCCTGTTACAACCATTATGTTACCCTGACCCACCACAAGGAGTAGTATGAGGCCACAGATGATCACAGTATGGTTATCAGGTTTTGTTTGTCAGTAAATCACTGTCTGCTCTAACTAGCACATCATGGAATTCCCGAAGGACTTTCCTCAACCGTGTGAGAGTGGAAAAATAAGAGCTCATAATTAGACCTCATCCTTATTATCACAAGATTATTCCAGTCTAATTATGAAATCATCTTGTGCTGATGTTAGGAATCAAATGTGCTCTATTGTAAAGTACAGTACCAGTCAAAAGTTTGGACACACCTACTCATTCCAGGTTTTTCTTTATTTGTACTATTTTCTACATTGTAGAATAATAGTGAAGACATAAAAACCTGTGGCGGTCAGTTTCACTATTTCATAGTGTTGATGTCTTCACTATTATTCTACAGTGAGTGGGTGTGTCCAAACGTTTGACTGGTACTGTATATGAATGAGATAATGCTATGTAAACATTATAGTCATTGATTACTGTGTTTAGCACATACGATTACATATAGTCTTGAATTATAGGATCTCTATGGTCAAGCCTATATCAGATTCAGTTTCAAGTCTTTCAAAAGTCTCTGTTGTCGAGGATGGAATTGTCATTCTTTAAGTTGAAATTGCGTTGGGTTTTGGTTAAACTGCTCAGTAGTTTATATGGAGGTTTGCCCTCCCACTCCCCTTGACCCTCAGACTCAGAGGCACTTTGTGATTTCATGGCAACTCCACATCCAGGTCTAAAAACCGCATCAAAACCACATACAGGAATGGGGTGGTTTAGGCTTTTCAAATTGTGCCCTATTCCCTATGTAGTGCACTGCTTTTGACCGGAGCCCGATAGGAGTGCCATTTGGGATGCAGCCTTAGTTTAGGTGACCTCTGCAATGCTATAAGAGGTTGGTGTTGAAAACGGGACAAACTCCTTATATTGTTGGTAAATAGTAGATTGGGATGATCTGAGGAGGCTGACAATGAAGATCGTTTTTATTAGCAACTGTGAAGACAGCCGGCAAAAGAAAGTAACAAACACTACCGGTCAAAAGTTTGGACACACCTACTCATTCCAGGGTTTTTCTTAATTTTTACTATGTTCTACATTGTAGAATAATAGTGAAGACATCAACACTATGAAATAACACATATGGAATCATGGAGTAACCCAAAAAGTGTTAAGCAAATTGAAATATACTTTATATTTGAGATTCTTCAAAGTAGCCACCCTTTGCTTTGGTGACAGCTTTGCACACTCGTGGGATTTTCTCAACCAGCTTCATAAGCTAGTCACCTGGAATGCATTTCAATTAACATGTGTGCCTTGTTAAAAGTTATTGTGAACCCAACTGTGGTTTGTAACTACTATGATTTCCTATTGTAGCCTATTCAATTGTAGACACTTTGTTACCACATTTTGAGTTTGAATCACTTATCAATTCATAATGAAAATTGATATCAGTAAAAACACCATAACTATTTGACAGGTTACTATGTGAACTTTCATTATCCTCCCTCATGAAAATAGAAAATATCTGAAAGATACTTTGTTGGTTTTTGGTAGTGGAATTTCAAGGCACAAGGCCAATGTTTGTTAAACTTACAGAATGCAGAAATAATGATCCAAAACTAAATGTAACAGTATAGCTTCCCGTCCCTCTCCTCGCCCCAATCTGGGTTCGAACCAGGGACCCTCCTCTTTCCCTAATGTATTTATTTATTTTGCTCCTTTGCACCCCATTATTTCTATCTCTACTTTGCACATTCTTCCACTGCAAATCAACCATTCCAGTGTTTTACTTGTTATACTGTATTTACTTATTTTTTTGCCTTTACCTCCCTTATCTCACCTCACTTGCTCAAATTGTATATAGATTTATTTTTCTACTGTATTATTGACTGTATGTTTGTTTTACTCCATGTGTAACTCTGTGTTGTTGTATGTGTCGAACTGCTTTGCTTTATCTTGGCCAGGTCACAGTTGTAAATGAGAACTTGTTCTCAACTTGCCTACCTGGTTAAATAAAGGTAAAATAAAATATATATATGTTGATGTTTCTGGTAGATGTTTTCTAAGACCCCTTTTTCCATCTGTTTAACCAGGAATCAAAGTCTTTGCTTATTCCAAATTTTTGCGATGTAAAATGGTTCAACAATTTATATATGCCTTCACTTCTCAAAAAAATATAGACTCTTCGCTTCATTTGACACCCAATTTGACATGCTCCTTTTACATGCTCCTTTTACATGCTCCTTTTACATGCTCCTTTTACATTTTACATGCTCCTTTTACATTTTACATGCTCCTTTTACATTTTACATGCCCCTTTTACATTTTACATGCCCCTTTTACATTTTACATGCTCCTTTTACATTTTACATGCTCCTTTTACATTTTACATTTTACATGCTCCTTTTACATTTTACATTTTACATGCCCCTTTTACATTTTACATGCTCCTTTTACCTTTTACATGCTCCTTTCCTTTTACATTTTACATGCTCCTTTTACATTTTACATGCTCCTTTTACATTTTACATGCTCCTTTTACATTTTACATGCCCCTTTTACATTTTACATGCCCCTTTTACATTTTACATGCTCCTTTTACATTTTACATGCCCTTTTTACATTTTACATGCTCATTTTACATTTTACATGCTCCTTTTACATTTTACATGCTCCTTTTACATTTTACATGCTCCTTTTACATTTTACATGCCCCTTTTACATTTTACATGCCCCTTTTACATTTTACATGCTCCTTTTACATTTTACATGCCCCTTTTACATTTTACATGCTCCTTTTACATTTTACATGCTCCTTTTACATTTTACATGCTCCTTTTACATTTTACATGCTCCTTTTACATTTTACATTTTACATGCCCCTTTTACATTTTACATGCCCCTTTTACATTTTGCCCCTTTTACATTTTACATGCTCCTTTTACATTTTTACATGCCCTTTTACATTTTACATTTTTACATTTACATGCCCTTTTACATTTTACATTTTACATGCCCCTTTTACATTTTACATGCTCCTTTTACATTTTACATGCTCCTTTTACATTTTACATGCCTTTTACATGCTCCTTTTACATTTTACATTTTACATGCCCCTTTTACATTTTACATGCCCCTTTTACATTTTACATGCTCCTTTTACAATTTACATGCTCCTTTTACATTTTACATGCCCCTTTTACATTTTACATGCCCCTTTTACATTTTACATGCCCCTTTTACATTTTACATGCCCCTTTTACATTTTACATGCCCCTTTTACATTTTACATGCTCCTTTTACATTTTACATGCCCCTTTTACATTTTACATGCCCCTTTTATATTTTACATGCTCCTTTTACATGGAAATGAATTTATTTCCCCAACGATCCCTGGAGAAAGTAGTGTAGTAATGACTGCTTACTGTTTGCTGCCTGCAGAGATTTCACCCTGCTGATGGAGGGAGAAATGGAGGCCCTCTTGTTCAAATGTTGAGCCTGCAACCTAATGCCAATTTTACAGCGTTAACCGGCCTAAAGGTGTCCACAGCTGACCCTATAAAGCTAATGACTGTAGTATTACAAGGCTGATTAGAACACTACTTTAACTTGGCTGTCAGGAGAAAGCCAAGCAGTAAGTCCTCAACCTAGACCTAATAGAGTGAGTTGAGTTTTCAAATGGGCTACGTTCTGTAGGCCTAACACTTGAACAAAACCGCTTGACTGTAGTCGTCACAATGCACTTAGTGAAGGTATCTTTGCCCTCAAGGGCTCACGTAACACAGAACTTCTGTTATTACTGGTAATAGACAGCTTTAGTAAATGAGCCCGTACCTCAACTGGGAGCACGGTAGTGGGCAGTTAGCAGACTTTCCTACAGTAGGCTGAGGGACCTCGTTAAAGCTCTGGGCGTCGGTTTTGATCCTACTCCAACACCAAGGCTCTGAGAGCCTGATCAGTCACTTCCAAGCAGTAAGTATTTACTTGTTTTAATGGTCGTCTTTTTCGCTGTGATGTTTCTACTAGCTATCCAAGTTATTATCTAATAGCTATCCAAGTTATTATCTACTAGCTATCCAAGTTATTACCTACTAGCTAAGGATATGCAATGTTTGGTTGTGGTATCTCTGAATATGCTTGTTGCGGTATTGCCGTGTTTTCCCAGACCTTAAATGATTTGGGATGGATAGATTTAAAGGAGCAGGTCAGACACAGTCAATCCACATAGACAATCATGTGGCGTTACTGGCTCCCCTGGTCTCCCTTCCTCCGGAGGTTCTCTCTCCTATAACCCTAAAACATAGCTGTTGACTCCTATGGTGTTGATTACCATAGGAGTCATCTCACATGCAGTCTCCATGCAGCTTCCATAGAGGCTGTTGGTTGTGTCTGCTACTCAGCCACTACTGAGGCTTTCTCCTCACCACCCTAAAGCTTTGTGTGAGTGTGCGTGTGTGTGTGTACTAGCTTCCCTGGATTGCTACTCTCCTCTCCAGCGTCCACAGAGGCTGGCCTCCCTGCAGTTGTATCTCCACGTTATGCGCTGGCCTTAAAGGGGGATTTGGCCCGTTTCCAGGCAGCACGCCGGCTGGCTTCCTGTGTGATTGAGATGAGCTTCCTGTGTTCCAACAAAGGAAGGGCCAACTCAGCAAACCAACGCTTAGGGATACGACTCACTGTACTCCTGCCAGACCTGGGTTCAAATACTATTTGAAATCATTTTTAACATGCTTGACTGAGCTTGCCTGGCTTAATTAACCAATAGAATAGTATTAAATTAATTTCAAGTACTATTTGAACCCATGTCTGACTACCACTGCTGCTGCCTGTCTGAACTCCAGCTCAGAGAGCAAGCCCCTAGGCTTATAGTATTCATCTCCCCTGTTTTATCTCTCAGTGCAGCTGAACTCATTAATATCATAGCTCAGCTGTTCATCGGGTGAATCTGGGGTCGTGTGCAACAGGAAATATTTTGTATGGAAGTGATTGGTGGCCGTTAGCTAAGATTCATATTAAACGTCTCTCTTCCCCCTTGCCTGAATAATGCTCCTAGGTCTAGTCTGTGAGACTGTTGATTATTATCTGAGTGTTAACCATGTGGATGAGTCAGAAATAGTTAACACTGTCCTGCTATTTTCAACACAGTGACAGCCATGTTTCACACTCACCCCATATTTGAGAATATATGATATCATGGTTGTGCTTTAAACCTGACTCATGAGTAGGGGGGGGGCGTTACTTAAGGAAAGCTTTGACTATGTACAGACTCAGTGAGCATAGCCTTGCTATTAAGAAAGGCCGCCATAGGCAGACTTGACTCTCGAGAAGACAGGCTATGTGCACACGGCCCACAAAATGAGGTGGAAATTGAGCTGCACTTCCTCACCTCCTGCCAAATGTATGACCATATTAGAGACACATATTTCCCTCAGATTATACAGATCCACAAAGAATTAGAAAACAAACCCAATTTTGATAAACTCCCATATCTACTGGGTGAAATACCAGTGTGCCATCACAGCAGCAAGATGTGTGACCTGTTGCCACAAGAAAAGGGCCTAACCTATATTTGTTTATTTATTTTCCCTTTTGTACTTTAACTATTTGCACATCATTACAACACTGTACATATACATAATGACATTTGACATTTTTTTATTATTTTAATTTTATTTATTTTATTTTTTATTATTTTGGAACTTTTGTAATTGTGATATTTACAGTAAAAAATGTATTGTTTATTATCTATTTCCCTTGCTTTGACAATGTAAACATGTTTCCCATGCCAATAATGCCCTTAAATTGAATTGAAGTTGAATTGAATTGAAATTGAATTGAGAGAGTGATTCATGAATTGAGAGAGTGATTCATAAATAGAGCAAGAAAGGGGAGAGAGAGAGATGACTTATCTTGAAACTGATTTATATTTCAGCATCATTTCAGTTGAGATGTATTTCCTGTTTGTCAGGGGTCTGCGACTGTAGTAAACCAGAGTGTTTTTCCTTTTCCATTCTCTATTGTAACAACAGGAGAATGCGGAAAGCACAAACCGAGTCTCTACATGCTTCCCAAATTGCCCTCTATTCCCTATATAGTGCACTACTTTTGACCCGTGCTCTGGTCAAAAGTAGTGCACTGTATAGGGAATAGGGTGCCATTTGGGACGTAATCTCTCTCTCTCTGGAGCACTGTCTTAGTGGAGTACTGCCAAGTTCTCTCTCTGTTTTACCCAGAAAAGCAGCTAGCTTAGCATTTGTGATTGTAATATTACTGTTGCTGCTGCTAGGAAGTATTTGCTGACATGTAGACAAGTATTTCTAAAGGAAGGAAGCATCTAAATAAATAAAGCCATTCACTCAGTTGTGACTAAGACCTGCGAGTGCAACTCAATCTGAATCTGATGCTCAGCTGTTTTAACAATCTACACTAGACAGGAAGAGATTGTGTTTAACCCATCTGACTTTATACACAGTTGGTCTGCATTTTTATTTATTTAACCTTTATATATTCAGAAAGTCCTATTGAGGTCAGAAGAACTCTTTTTATAATGGCGATCGGGCCAAGAGGGCAGCTCAATAAAAATAACTGGGAGAGTGGTCAGAGTGGACTGTGTATTTTTAGAAGGAAATGGGTGGTTATCATGGGAAATTATTAGGTAGGGGGTAATGCTGGGTATTGACAGGGACCTCACGATACAAGATTATCACGATACTCAGGTGCCGATATGACAGAGGTACTCAAGAACTATTTGAGAAGGTCCGGTCACACAATTTGTCTAGGTGGCAAAGGTCCGCATGGATAATGTAATTTATTGGCGTGGTAATAAACCCCCACCTCACAACCCATGCTCCCCCAAACTGTTCACACCCCTCTTGTTGATAGAGATTAAATGTTGCCGTTTCAGAGCAATTTTCCTGCATTTCTATGCATTCTTTCATGTCTTGTGTGTTTATATGATATTTAGAATTTTTCTGGTCCGTATTGACCCCATTCTGGATCCGTTCCGTGGTCCGCCAGTTGAGTACGGAGGCAATATGATATGTGTGTATTCAATACTGTGATTTTATTGCTCCTCAATGTAACATATTGCTCACAATATGTCTGCTGCAGAGAGACATGAGAGAGCATGACGAGCAAAACAAGTTTTGATCAGTCTTGGAAATAAAAGTGCTGATAACAAATTGGAGTTTTGGTGCATGTAAAGCCAACTAGCTCAAAAACAATATTGTGATGTTGGCAGAACAATACGATATATCGTCAAAAATAATATTCCGATATATAACTGTAACAATTTTTTCTCTCTCTCATCACTAGTAGGGGGTGGGAGGGAGGTTGTGGTCCTTCTGTAGCTCAGTTGGTAGAGCATGGCGCTTGTAACGCCAGGGTAGTGGGTTCGATTCCTGGGACCACCCATACGTAGAATGTATGCACACATGACTGTAAGTCGCTTTGGATAAAAGCGTCTGCTAAATGGCATATGTTATTATTATTATATTAGAAGAGAGGGGGCATGAAAGCTGGTGCCTGTCCAAATATGGCAGCTCTACTCCGCTCAGGAACATCGCTGTTCCTGAGCTGTTAATGGCGCCGAAGGAGATGGCTGCCGTTTTACGATCCCATAACCAATTTTGCTATTGTGTATGTTTTTTTTTGTATTATTTGTAACTTTGTACATAATGTTTCTGCCACTGTGTTTTATGACCGAAAAAGAGCTTCTAGATATCAGGACAGTGATTACTCACCCCGTACTGGAGGAATACTATTTCTTCAACGAGTCGGACAAGGCGTCATTCGCAGAAGAAAGAGACGGAGGATGAAGGCCCGGTGCCTTGTAAGGACCCCACGCCGAGAGGGTCATCTACCTTTACCATCGGTCCTACTAGCCAACGTACAATCAATCAATAATAAAATAGACGTATATCCTACGGATGGGGCATTAAAAACTGTAATGTGTTACGTTTCACCAGGTCGTGGCTGAACGACGACATGAATAGCATACTGCAGGCAGGTTTAAACTTTTTCGACAGGATAGAACAGCAGCCTCTGGTAAGACGAGGGGTGACGGTCTATGTATAGTTGTAAACAACAGCTGGTGCACAAAATCTAAGTAAGTCTTGAGGTTTTGCTCGCCTGAAGTAGAGTATCTCATGATAAGCTGTAGACCACACTATTTACATAAGCAAACAAACAGGAAAACGCTCATCCAGAGGTGGCACTCCTAGTGGCCGGGGACAATAATGCAGGGAAACTCAATTCTGTTTGACCTAATTTCTACCAGCATGTCACATGTGCAACCAGAGGGGGGAAAAGTCTGGACTGCCTTTACTCCACACACAGAGACACGTATAAAGCTCTCCCTCGCACTCCATTTGTCAAATCATTACAAGCAAAAACTAAAGCAGGAAGCACCAGTGACTTGGTCAGATGAAGCAGATGCTAAGGTACAGGACTGTTTTGCTAGCACAGACTGGAATATGTTCCAGGGTTCTTCCAATGGCATTGAGAAGTGCACCACATCCGTCACTGGCTTCATCAATAAGTGCATTGATGACGTCATCCCCACAGTGACTGTACATACATACCCCAACCAGAAGCCATGGATTACAGGCAACATTCGCACTGAGCTGAAGACTAGAGCTGCCGATTTCATGGAGTGGGATGCCCTCCGACGAACCATCCAACAGGCAGAGCTTCCCAGTGACACGAGTCTACCAGACAAGCTAAATTCGTTCTATGCGTTCTATGCTTCGAGGCAAGTAACACTGAAGCATGCATGAAAGCATCAGCTGTTCCGGATGACTGTGTTATCATGCGCTCCGTAGCCGATGTGAGTAAAGACCTTTAAACAGGTCAACATTCACAAGGCCGCAGGTCCAGATGGATTACCAGGACGTGTACTCCGAGCATGCGCTGACCAACTGGCAAGGGTCTTCACTGACATTTTCAACCTGTCTCTGACTGAGTCTGTAATACCAGCATGTTTCAAGCAGACCACCATATTCCCTGTGCCCAAGAACACTAAGGTAACCTGCCTAATTGACTCCCGACCCGTAGCACTCACATCTGTAGCCATGAAGTGCTTTGAAAGGCTGGTCATGGCTCACATCAACACCATTATCCCAGAAACCCTAGACCCACTCCCATTTGCCTACTGCCCCAACAGATCCACAGATAATGCAATCTCTATTGCATTCCACACTGCCCTTTCCCACCTGGACAAAAGGAACACCTATGTGAGAATGTTAATCATTGACTACAACTCAGCGTTCAACACCATAGTGCCCTCAAAGCTCATCACTAAGCTAAGGACCCTGGAACTAAACACCTCCCTCTGCAACTGCATCCTGGACTTCCTGACGGGCCGCCCCCAGGTGGTAAGTGTAAGTAACAACACACCTGCCACGCTGAACCTCAACATGGGGACCCCTCAGGGGTGCGTGCTCAGTCCCGTCCTGTACTCCCTGTTCACTCATGACTGCATGAGACAGCCTATAGGGAGGAGGTCAGAGACCGTGGTGGGGTTCAGGGTGTGGGGGTGGGGGTGGGGGGTTCAGGGTGTGTGTGGTTGACAGTATATCCTATCACCTGGATGGTTTTAAGGAATCTGCACTGTGCTGTCTACAGACCAGTGATCTATGTCTAATTTTGGACATAGTTTAGGTTTACTGAAGATCTCAGATGTATGTTGCCCTCCAAAAGGGGAAATACTTGAGAAATTTTGTTGTTTAGTCAAGTTACCATATCAATCTCAGTCCCTCCCTCCAGCCCATTGGCCCCTGTGCTGCATATCTGCCCAGTGAAAGATCTGGCCAGAAGATACTAATTCTTAAGTTATGTGTACGGTTCTCATCTTCAATAAGGGGTTGGACAGTACCAGTGTGTTGGTCTACATATTGTTCTGTCCACTAGTTCCTTTCCCTCTGACAGTGGAGGACTTGAAGGACATTCCTGTCACCAGCTGCTAAGCATCATAGAATAAAGCAGCCCTTTTGTTTTTCTAACTTGACCCCTCGCTGGCACTTTACAGGCATAGTTTCACGCATAATGGTTCCCTGGAACTCTGTGCTGGGCCAACAGAGGCTGTGGTTTTGGTTCTGTCCAGAGATCACAGCTGTTTATTCTATCTGGGACAACGGGTTTGCAGGGCCATTTGTACAAATCGTTGTTGTGTGAAATTCAACTACTTTGCAGGAGCTTTTAGCTAAAGCAAAAAAGCAACTCATCAATAACTGAATTTCAGTCAGTCAGAGGCCCTAGTCCATCTGATCTAATCTGGGAGTTGAAGACTGGCTGTCTGTCCAACTAGGCTCTATATAGAACATGAAGGGACACACACACACACACACACTAGGTAACAAGGAATGCTTCACTCAACACCATACAGTACTGACTGCCAGAACTTTTTTCTCACCACGTACTGTGCTGAGACTGCACCAGCACTCTTTTGCAAGTTTTAATTCTATGTTTTGTTTTACAAAACATACACATACAAACAACAACATACAGACGTGCACAGCATCCTCAGTGCAGTAACTGTGTAGTATTAGCTGTCATTGACAGGCCAGGGGTATATATTTTGGTCATTTGACATCTTCCCACCACTGTAAAATGGGGGACAATTCCTCTTGAGCTTCCTCATCACTAGCCCTTCTATCCTTAATGTTAACCATGTGCATTGATGTTTGGACAGCATGCTGGTGATTAACAGTTCTGTGTTGGATGGATGGCCTCAGTCGAGAGACAATGCAGAGGATTGTCCTGTAGGCTACCAGCTGAAGTCTGCATCCCAAAGGGATAGGATGCTTCCCTACTAAACCCGCTAGGGTTGGTCTGTTGTACTGAGAAAGGACGTTTCTAGTAAATTCTCCACATTGGTGCACTCTCAACCCCCTTCCCCACCTTAAGGGACTGTGTCATGGATGCTGTGCTTATCTCTTCTCCATCAGCATAATAGCATTGTCCCTTCACCCATTTCAATCAATCAAATGTATTTATAAAGCCCAATGTCACAAAGTGCTATACAGAAACCCAGCCTAAAACCCCAAACAGCAAGCAATGCAGATGTAGAAGCACGGTGGCTAGGAAAAACTCTCCAGAGAGGCAGAAACCTAGAGAGGAACCAGGCTCTGAGAGATTATAACAGTTAATGGCCAAAATGTTCAAACGTTCAATGATGATTAGCAGTGGTTGTAGAGGGTGCAACAGGTCAGCACCTCAGGAGTAAATGTCAGTTCGATTATCATTGCCGAGCATTCAGAGTTAGAGACAGCAGGTGCGGTAGAGAGAGAGTCAAAAACAGCAGGCCCGGGACAAGGTAGCACGTCCGGTGAACCGGTCAGGGTTCCATAGCCGCAGGCATAACAGTTGATACTGGAGCAGCAGCACGACCAGGTGGACTGGGGACAGCAAGGAGTCATCAGGCCAGGTTGTCCTGAGGCATGGTCCCAGGGCTCAGGTCCTCCGGGAGGGGAGAGAATTAAAGGGAGCATACTTACATTCATACAGGACAAGACAGGAGAAATACTCCAGATATAACAGACTGACCCTAGCCCCCTGACACAAACTATTGCAGCATAGATACTGGAGGCTGAGACAGGAGGAGTTGGGAGACACTGTGACCCCGTCCTACGATGCCCTCAGACAGGGCCAACCAGGCAGGCCATAACCCAACCCACTTTGCCAAAGCACAGCCATTAGAGGGATATCTTCAAACCACCAACTTACTACCCTGAGATAACAGCTTCTGTTAAAGCTGTACCACTAAATAGAGTTGAAACATTGAGGCTGATTTCTCTCTAGGCTATCTGTAAAAGGCCTGGTTATAATGTGAGGTAATAAACTATCTGATGGCAGGGAGGCAGAGGTCTGCTATTCTCAGTGTGTCACAGGATAACAGTCAGGAGCTAATTCAATAAAACAACCTCCTCTCACATGGCACTCTTCTTCCTTCACTAGCCTGCAGTCTCCCCTCCCTCTCCATCACCCTCCTTCCCGCCATCTATCCCTCCCTCCCTCCTGTAAATAGCTGAGCTCGGCTCCATAGGGTCAAAAGTCTTCCTGCAATGTATATCGATCCCTATTCGGCACACACACACCCACCCCCTTTGACTACTCAGGTCAATGAATCATTCTCCATTTTACACTCAGTCCCCAGCTCAACCCTCCTTTCACGACAGGGAGACTAAATACACTCTGACTTCCCTGGCTAAACGGACCATTAGAGAACCACAGCTTACGTGGGACCATTAGGAGAGTAATGACCCATGTCATGAGTTAATACAGTTACTGATTATATCTATAATATGTAGGCGTCCAGACCATGTGACCACCTGACCAGGAAGAACTCAAAGGCTATATCTGTGACGTGGTAAGGTTGGACCCAGGTGCAGAGAAGAGGCCAGACGAGGAATCAGTGGTTAAGGATAAACATAGTACTTCACTGAGATACAGTAGCCGCAGGATCACCGTACACTTGAAAAAACAACCAACACTAAGTCTCAAACTCACTCAGGAATCGAACGCACACGGTAAGCAATTCAATCTTCTGCAAAGGACCACAAAAAACACACCTCTTCTAACAAGGACACAATCATGAAATAATAAGACACACCTGAGTCCATTTAAAAGTCTCTAGGGTGCCTCCCAGATGGCGCAGTGGTCTAAGCTGTGCCACCAGAGATTCTGGGTTCGAGCCAAGGCTCTGTCGCAGCCGGCCGCGACCAGGAGGCCCATGGGGCGGCGCACAATTGGCCCAGCGTCGTCCGGGTTAGGGAGTGTTTGGCTAATCGCGCACTAGCGACTCCTGTGTCGGGCCGGGCACAATGCACGCTGACCAGGTCGCTAGGTGCACGGTGTTTACGCCGACACATTGGTGCGGGCTGGCTTCCGGGTTGGATGTGCATTGTGTCAAGAAGCAATGAGGCTAGGTTGGGTTGTGTTTCGGAGGATGCAGAAGCCCCCCTTGTGTTTCGGAGGATGCAGAAGCCCCCCGGAGCGGCTCCAACCGCCATACTCGACCACCAGGTAGTTGTTTGAAGTCTCTAACAAGACACAGATCCAGGCAAGACACAGATCCAGGATGTCCCGCTACTCAGGGCCATAGTCCTCCCAGTCCACCAAATACTGCAGGATCCCTCTGATCCGACGAGCCTCCAACAGAAGCTGGACCGTGTAGGCCATCCACAAGTTGAGGGGGCGGAGGAGCAGGTGTGGGGGGACAGAATGGACTGGTGCTTACCAGCTTGAGATGGGAGACATGAAAGTATGGACAGACCCTCATGGACCGGGGAAGCTGGAGACTATAGGTGACCGGGCTGATGCGACTCAGGATCTCGAATGGTCTTATGGAGAGCTTCCTCGAGTTCACCTTTAAGGGAAGATCACGGGTGGATAGCCACACCCGTTGACCCGGTCGGAGGAGCTGAAGAGGTCTTCGATGCCGGTTTGCCTGATGTTGGTGTCGGAGAAGCGGAGCAAGGAGGATCGCGCTCAGATCCAGGTGGGCGACATCATCGAATGAACGCCTCATCTGATGGCACCCCTGCTTCAGCCTCTTGTTCAGGAACCGGGGGTGAACCCAAACTGACACTCAAACAGAGACAGTCCAGTGGACGAGTTCGGCAGTGTGTTATGAGCATACTCCGCCCAGATGAGGAACTTGCTCCAGTTGCTGGCCTGTGTGGAGACGAAGCAGCGGAGGAACTTCTCACGCTCAGTTTGCCCATTCAACTGAGGGTGGAACTCTGAAGAGAGACTCACCAATGCCACCAATAGGGAACAGAAGGCCATCCAATATCATGCAACGAACTGGGGCCCACGATCTGAGACAATGTCCTGGTAGGTCCGTGTAGTCGAAAGACATGGATAATCATGAGAACAGGGGTCTCCTTCGCTGAAGGGAACTTGGGTAAGGCGATGAAATGGACTGCCTTGACGAACCGATCGACGACCACCAGGATAGTGGTAAGCCCTTGAGATGGAGGTAACCCTGTGATAAAGTCTACAGACAGTTGAGACTAGGGCTGGCTGGGGATGGTTGGAGCAACCCGACCGGTCGCTGACGTGAAGATTTGCTTTAAGAACAGATGGAACAGGCTGCAACAAAGGATCTCATATCCTCCATCATGTTGGGCCACCAGAATTTCTGCCTCAGGAACTCCAGTGTCCGATTAACCCCTGGATGCCCAGTTCATTTAGATGAGTAGCGCTAGCCAGGGTTACCCTACAGTGGTTCCTCCTTTAAAAGTTGTTAGCTTGCACCATGGGACTTAGAAGTACCCAGCGTCATGGCTTCATTACTCCAGAACACCACAAGGGGGCGTTAGAGCACTCATTATGCATTTGGGTCCCAAGGTTTTTACATGACCAATCAGAGTGGTTCCAATGACGAATTTTGACACGAGCCACCCTGTCCTTGTAGCGTTCTACAAAGATGGCCACCAAAACATTACGGTGGAACCAGATGTAAGTCGTCATAATGAGTCAATCAAAAAAATGACAATTGAGGAATATGTTAGTTAACGTAGAGACAAACGTTAATGCATGTTTTTTGGTCAGAGTTAATTTATGAAAATCGCTATTTAGCAAGCCAGCCAGCTAGCATTAGGAGAATGAATTTGTATTTTGTGTTTGTTTTAGGGACTCCTGAGAAAACCAGGCTGTCGTTTTGTGACACAGTGGATGTTAACAATCTAACTAGCTAAAGCATTTACTGCAAATTGAATGTACAATTGTGTAAGCTTTCCTTGCAATGCAGCTGAAGTAACAGAGCTAACTATTTACTTTCTTATTGTGTAATGGAAGATAAAACTGTATGCCTATGGATGTGTACCAATCTATGAACCTCAGCTATCATAGTCGCATCAACGTCAAATCTGAATGATATTAATGAAGCCTATGATAGAGTAGAATATAATGACTTTGTGCCAAGGATGCAAGTCCTATATACACACACGTACTGTAGATATTACCACATGAGATTCCCACATTGTAGCCTGTACATAGAATATAGTCACTGATCATGTACTCTTCCTTGGCAAATAAAGGTGCGATTCAGGTATGAATCTCAGACATTCTTTTTCAGTCATCAAACTCCATTATTTGATTGATGCTGTGCCTGCATTACAATTATATAGTGTTTAACACTCCTGCTCCTGGGACGTCAATGATTACACATTAACTATGCAATAGACTAGAAACATGATTGATTTGTAATTCACATATACACCGAAAAACTCTGCATATCTAACGCCATCTGTTAGAATCCGAGGACACAGGATAGATTGTATTACAATGAGATACTTCATTTCAACCAGTGGAGAATGTGAAACGCTTTATTGAAAGAAGTTCATTATCCAGGTGTTATAAATACATTATGATAATTGTAATATTAGAAATACAAGTTCAATCTGTACTTCAATGCACATATGGTGTGCATTATAAAACGAGGAAGACCGGCAAGGTGGGGAGAGAGGTGTAGAAGACAGAAAGGGAAAGAGGTAAGAACAGAGAGGTGTAGAAGACAGAAAGGGAAAGGGGTAAGAACAGCGGCAGACAGCATATGATTCCTGAATTACAGTGCTACCCTAATATTCTCTCAGTTCATCAAAATTGCAGTGTCTCCTAACCAACCGTGGGCCCCCCAGTTGGCCCGAAGGTTATTTTAAGAGCAGGTGAGGTGGCGATGATGGGACTGGCTTCCTATCTCACATCAAAACATACCTGCAGACGAGTGACAGAGAGCATGATGAAGCCCCTTTTTCTTTTCATTTATTCTTATTTCAATGTAAAGCATCTTTAATACTTCCTGTTGACCCGACCAAGTGACATCTCACCTATGATCATGATGTGCCCTCTGTCAGCCTGTTCAGATGCGGGAGGGGTTCACCAAAACAGCTGATATAACCTACAGGATTTACGGAGAAGGATGAAGTGAAGAAGAGAGGCTGTTCTTGTGTGTGTGGTCTCATCTGGTGTCCACACTAAGTGGCTACAGAGTACTTTATGCTGAAAAGCAGACACATGAGGATAAACAATAGAAGATACTGTATGTGACGCAGACACTTATCGGAGTGTACCTGAAACATTTAAATATAGGGGGCTGTGTGTCTCAGCACTTGGTTATTGCAAGGCTAACCCCCAGGGAAAGCATGACTTGGCAGCAACAGAGTCCAGTGAAAATGGCTGTGTTCATGTGGTGTAAATCTGAAAATTAGCAGCTGACAACTTAAAGGTCTTTTAATTAAATGCATGTAAGACAGGTTCCATGTACAACAAGACAGGCATAGATGGAGAAAAACACACTTGAATTACCTCTGGTTATGGATACTTTTGCCAGCAATAAAGCTTCCACGGCCTGTTCCTCGGACAGTGAACATCTGGCAATATCTACAGTTTCGACCTTATTTTTTATAGCTATGAAAACAATAACTGAGATACGACCGTTCAATCTAACGGAGCAGATGTCATTTTTAGGATACGTCAAGGCGGTGTCCGCTTTGACTTCCTTTGTCGGAAGAAAAAAGTTGCTTTCAGAACAATTATTTTTACATTTTAAAAAAGTTTTACTCGACAAAAAGAAACAAATGTACCTCCATAGCATATAATAACCATACCTTCATATAAACGTGCTACTGTATGCAGAATTCTTGACACACAACCGAAGATGCTGCCATATCCTGCCAGCACGCCCACAAGAGAGCCACTCAGGAGCAGAATGATGAGGGCTAATAGCTGAACAATAGACTATTCAACCTTTACTAAAGAATAGTCTAGTAGCTAAGCTAGGTGTGAAACCCCCCTCCTATCACAGACCAGATTTGCCCTATGACCAATGGGTAGCTTGCTACTCAATGTAATAAAGTAATGACTTTTCAAACAAGTTACCTTACAAGTTTTATGTTGGCTGACAATTTGTTAGCTACACTGTCCTTTACGAACCACATAGCATATCATTATGCTTTCAGTACCGGTATGTTAGCTAGCTACCTAACGTTAGTAGTTATACAGAAAACTTGCCAGTATATTAACTATAGGCTATCTAACTACCCCACATTTATTGACTTGATTATTCTCATAATTCTTAGCTTAGCTAAATGGTAGTAGTTGTGCTCTCTCAATGGACATTCGGGTGCTTTTGTAAATTCGCTCTGGCTATCTATAGGCTGGACAATAGAACGAGTTCAAATTCACCCAAGGCTGAAAAACGGCTTAAAGAACGTTGGCTAAACTTGTGTATAAAGTAAACATCCACGCCTCCATGGTGTCACCTGTGCTTATGTCCGCGTAATGAAAAAGTATGGAGATTTTTTTTTTTTTTTACCATTTCTGGTCTAGCGATCGATGACAAACAAGCTCGCTGCCCAGACTTACATAATTACAAAGAGGAGATTCTCCGGATTCAAATGGTGTCCGTGTAACAGTTTCTTGCTTCCGTCCCTTTCCTTGCCCCGAACCAGGGACCCTCTGCACAGACAACAGCCACCCTCGAAGCATCGTTACCCATCGCTCCACAAAAGCCGGGGCCCTTGCAGAGCAAGGGGAACAACAACTCAAGGTCTCAGACCGAGTGAGCAGGTCTCATTACCAACAATAGTGAAGCAGGCATTGTGACGTTGAACAATAAGCTGGGAATAGAACGTTCGGAAGGCGAGTTGATGTCACGGTGCTCAATACATTTACATTTACATTTAAGTCATTTAGCAGACGCTCTTATCCAGAGCGACTTACAAATTGGTGCATAAACCTTATGACAACCAGTGGAACAGCCACTTGCATCTAAATCTTGTTGGGGGAGAAGGGGGGTGAGAAGGATTACTTACCCTTACTTACCCTATCCTAGGTATTCCTTGAAGAGGTGGGGTTTCAGGTGTCTCCGGAAGGTGGTGATTGACTCCGCTGTCCTGGCGTCGTGAGGGAGTTTGTTCCACCATTGGGGGCCAGAGCAGCGAACAGTTTTGACTGGGCTGGCGGGAACTGTACTTCCTCAGTGGTAGGGAGGCGAGCAGGCCAGAGGTGGATGAACGCAGTGCCCTTGTTTGGGTGTAGGGCCTGATCAGAGCCTGGAGGTACTGAGGTGCCGTTCCCCTCACAGCTCCGTGGCGAGCACCATGGTCTTGTAGCGGATGCGAGCTTCAACTGGAAGCCAGTGGAGAGAGCGGAGGAGCGGGGTGACGTGAGAGAACTTGGGAAGGTTGAACACCAGACGGGCTGCGGCGTTCTGGATGAGTTGTAGGGGTTTAATGGCACAGGCAGGGAGCCCAGCCAACAGCGAGTTGCAGTAATCAAGACGGGAGATGACAAGTGCCTGGATTAGGACCTGCGCCGCTTCCTGTGTGAGGCAGGGTCGTACTCTGCGGATGTTGTAGAGCATGAACCTACAGGAACGGGACACCGCCTTGATGTTAGTTGAGAACGTCAGGGTGTTGTCCAGGATCACGCCAAGGTTCTTAGCGCTCTGGGAGGAGGACACAATGGAGTTGTCAACCGTGATGGCGAGATCATGGAACGGGCAGTCCTTCCCCGGGAGGAAGAGGAGCTCCGTCTTGCTGAGGTTCAGCTTGAGGTGGTGATCCGTCATCCACACTGATATGTCTGCCAGACATGCAGAGATGCGATTCGCCACCTGGTCATCAGAAGGGGGAAAGGAGAAGATTAATTGTGTGTCGTCTGCATAGCAATGATAGGAGAGACCATGTGAGGTTATGACAGAGGCAAGTGACTTGGTGTATAGCGAGAATAAGAGAGGGCCTAGAACAGAGCCCTGGGGGACACCAGTGGTGAGAGCGCGTGGTGAGGAGACAGATTCTCGCCACGCCACCTGGTAGGAGCGACCTGTCAGGTAGGACGCAATCCAAGCGTGGGCCGCGCCGGAGATGCCCAACTCGGAGAGGGTGGAGAGGAGGATCTGATGGTTCACAGTATCGAAGGCAGCCGATAGGTCTAGAAGGATGAGAGCAGAGGAGAGAGAGTTAGCTTTAGCAGTGCGGAGCGCCTCCGTGATACAGAGAAGAGCAGTCTCAGTTGAATGACTAGTCTTGAAACCTGACTGATTTGGATCAAGAAGGTCATTCTGAGAGAGATAGCGGTAGAGCTGGCCAAGGACGGCACGCTCAAGAGTTTTGGAGAGAAAAGAGAGAAGGGATACTGGTCTGTAGTTGTTGACATCGGAGGGATCGAGTGTAGGTTTTTTCAGAAGGGGTGCAACTCTCGCTCTCTTGAAGACGGGAGGGACGTAGCCAGCGGTCAGGGATGAGTTGATGAGCGAGGTGAGGTAAGGGAGAAGGTCTCCGGAAATGGTCTGGAGAAGAGAGGAGGGGATAGGGTCAAGCGGGCAGGTTGTTGGGCGGCCGGCCGTCACAAGACGCGAGATTTCATCTGGAGAGAGAGGGGAGAAAGAGGTCAGAGTTCCGGTTGGAGCGAGCGGTCGCATTCGCACTTCGCTCTGCAGGTTGTATAACTTTTTCATTACATTTCATTATAGTACAACGGTTGATTTGTCTAATCTTAGCAATTCTTCTTAGCTAGCTACATAGCCGTCCTTGTATCAGAGATAATTGCATAATTATCGTATTTCGTCGCCCTAACGTAGCCTTCACTGCTATTCGCCCAGGAGCTAGCTAACGCTAGCTAACGCACACAGATTAGCATCACTGTAGTGCTATTCACTCAACTGTACGACTTGATTAGTTTACTGTTAGCTAGCTACATAATCTTAGCCATTCTTCTTAGCTAGCTACATAGCCGTCCTTGTATCAGAGATAATTGCATAATTATCGTATTTCGTATTTTCCGAATCATGTCCAATCAATTGAATTTACCACAGATGGACTCCAATCAAGTTGTAGAAACATCTCAACAATGTTCAATGGAAACAGGATGCACCTGAGCTTAATTTCGAGTCTCGTGGCAAAGGGTCTGAATACGTAAGGTATTTCTGTTTTTTTATTTGTAATACATTTGCTAACGTTTCTACGAACATGTTTTTACTTTGTCATTATAGGGTATTGTGTGTAGATTGCTGATGATTTTCTTTTTTTTTATCCATTTTAGAATAAGGCTGTAACGTAAATGTTGAAAAAGTTATGGGGTCTGAATACATTCCGAAGGCACTATGTAATCGTGTACAAATGTAAGCAAGGTTTGAAATGATTAAGTTTTAGTAAAATATTATATCAGTTTTGGCTTCTTGCAGCCAATTTTGCAGTATAAAAATGATTTTTAAATATGTTCCGTCCCTCTGATCATCCTCTCAAAAATAAAATCGTCTCAATGCTGAACTATTTGATGAACCCTGCCTTCAAATCAAATCAAACGTTATTTGTCACATTCACCGAATACAACAGGTGAAATGCTGTGAAATGCTTACTTACAAGCCCTTAACAAACAGTGCAGTTCAAGAAAGCGTTCAGAAAATATTTACCACATGAACTAAAGTAAAAAATAATAAAATGTAACACAATAAAATATCAATAACGAGGCTATACACAAGGGATACCAGTACCGAGTCAATGTGCGGAGGAACAGGTTAGTCGAGGTCATTTGTATATATAGGTAGGGGTAAAGTGACTATGCATAGATAATACGTAGCGAGTAGTAGCAGTGTAAAAACTAATGGGGGGATGTCAATGTAAATAGTCCGGGTGGCCGTTTGATTAATTGTTCAGCGGTCTTCTGGCTTGGGGGTAGAAGCTGTTAAGGAGCCTTTTGGTCCTAGACTTGGCACTCCGGTACCGCTTGCTGTGCAGTAGCAGAGAGAACAGTTTATGACTTGGGTGACTGGAGTCTTTGACAATTATTTGGGCTTTCCACTGACACCGCGTGGCATATTCAATGGGAAGAAAAAGTATGTGAACCCTTTAGAATTACCTGGATTTCTGCATAAATTGGTCATAAAATTATATCTGATCTTCATTTAAGTCACAACTATAGACAAACACAGTCTGCTTAAACTAATAACACACAAACAATTCAAATGTTTCATGTCTTTAATGAACACGCCTTGTTAACATTCACATTGCAGGTTGGAAAAAGAATGTGAACCCTTGGATTTAATAACAGGTTGACCCTCCTTTGGCAGCAATAACCTCAACCAAACATTTTCTATAGTTGCGGATCAGACCTCCACAACAGTTAGGAGGAATTTTGGACGATTCCTCTTTACAAAACTGTTTCAGTTCCACAATATTCTTTGGATTTCTGGTGTGAACTGCTCTCTTTATGTCATGACACAGTATCTCAATCGGGTTGAGGTCAGAAATGAGCTTTGAGGGCACTATGGTGTTGAACGCTGAGCTGTAGTCAATGAACAGCATTCTCACATAGGTGTTCCTTTTTGTCCAGGTAGAGAAAGGCAGTGTAGAGTGCAATAGAGATTGCATCATCTGTGGATCTGTTTTGGCGGTATGGAAATTGGAGTGGGTCTAGGGTTTCTGGGATAATGGTGTTGATGTGAGCCATGACCAGCCTTTTGAAGCATCTTCATGGCTACGGACGTGAGTGCTATGGGTCTGTAGTCATTTAGGCAGGTTGCCTTTGTGTTCTTGGGCACAGGGACTATGATGGTTTGCTTGAATCATGTTTGTATTACATACTCAATCAGGGACATGGTGAAAATGTCAGTGAAGACACCTGCCAGTTGGTCAGCACATGCCCGGAGCACACGTCCTGGTAATCTGTCTGGCACCGCAGCCTTGTGTATGTTGACCTGTTTTAAAGGTCTTACTCACATCGGCTACGAAGCGCATGATCACACAGTCATCCGGAACAGCTGATGCTCAAATCAAATCAAATCAAATTGTATTTGTCACATACACATGGTTAGCAGATGTTAATGCGAGTGTAGCGAAATGCTTGTGCTTCTAGTTCCGACAATGCAGTAATAACCAACAAGTAATCTAACTAACAATTCCAAAACTACTGTCTTATACACAGTTGGTGTAAGGGGATAAAGAATATGTACATAAGGATATATGAATGAGTGATGGTACAGAGCAGCATAGGCAAGATACAGTAGATGGTATCGAGTACAGTATATACATATGAGATGAGTATGTAAACAAAGTGGCATAGTTAAAGTGGCTAGTGATACATGTATTACATAAGGATGCAGTCGATGATATAGAGTACAGTATATACGTATGCATATGAGATGAATAATGTAGGGTAAGTAACATTATATAAGGTAGCATTGTTTAAAGTGGCTAGTGATATATTTACATCATTTCCCATCAATTCCCATTATTAAAGTGGCTGGAGTTGAGTCAGTGTCAGTGTGTTGGCAGCAGCCACTCAATGTTAGTGGTGGCTGTTTAACAGTCTGATGGCCTTGACATAGAAGCTGTTTTTCAGTCTCTCAGTCCCAGCTTTGATGCACCTGTACTGACCTCGCCTTCTGGATGATAGCGGAGTGAACAGGCAGTGGCTCGGTTGTTTGATGTCCTTGATGATCTTTATGGCCTTCCTGTAACATCGGGTGGTGTAGGTGTCCTGGAGGGCAGGTAGTTTGCCCCCGGTGATGCGTTGTGCAGACCTCACTACCCTCTGGAGAGCCTTACGGTTGTGGGCGGAGCAGTTGCCGTACCAGGCGGTGATACAGCCCGCCAGGATGCTCTCGATTGTGCATCTGTAGAAGTTTGTGAGTGCTTTTGGTGACAAGCCGAATTTCTTCAGCCTCCTGAGGTTGAAGAGGCGCTGCTGCGCCTTCTTCACGATGCTGTCTGTGTGAGTGGACCAATTCAGTTTCTCTGTGATGTGTATGCCGAGGAACTTAAAACTTGCTACCCTCTCCACTACTGTTCCATCGATGTGGATAGGGGGGTGTTCCCTCTGCTGTTTCCTGAAGTCCACAATCATCTCCTTAGTTTTGTTGACGTTGAGTGTGAGGTTATTTTCCTGACACCACACTCCGAGGGCCCTCACCTCCTCCCTGTAGGCCGTCTCGTCGTTGTTGGTAATCAAGCCTACCACTGTTGTGTCGTCCGCAAACTTGATGATTGAGTTGGAGGCGTGCGTGGCCACGCAGTCGTGGGTGAACAGGGAGTACAGGAGAGGGCTCAGAACGCACCCTTGTGGGGCCCCAGTGTTGAGGATCAGCGGGGAGGAGATGTTGTTGCCTACCCTCACCACCTGGGGGCGGCTCGTCAGGAAGTCCAGTACCCAGTTTCACAGGGCGGGGTCGAGACCCAGGGTCTCGAGCTTGATGACGAGCTTGGAGGGTACTATGGTGTTGAATGCCGAGCTGTAGTCGATGAACAGCATTCTCACATAGGTATTCCTCTTGTCCAGATGGGTTAGGGCAGTGTGAAGTGTGGTTGAGATCCCTCCTTCATGCCTCAGTGTTGCTTGCCTCGAAGCGAGCATAGAAGTGATTTAGCTCATCTGGTAGGCTTGTGTCACTTCCCTTTGTCGTCTGTAATAGTTTTCAAGCCCTGCCACATCCGACGAGCATCGGAGCCGGTGTAGTATGATTCAATCTTAGCCCTGTATTGATGCTTCTGCATTTTTGGGCGCCGATTTGCGATTTTTTTAAAATATTTTTTTATATACCTTTATTTAACTAGGCAAGTCAGTTAAAGAACACATTCTTATTTTCAATGACGGCCTAGGAACGGTGGGTTAACTGCCTCGTTCAGGGGCAGCACGACAGATTTTCACCTTGTCGGCTCGGGGGATTCAATCTTGCAACCTTACAGTTAACTAGTCCAACGTAATAACGACCTCCCTCTCTCTCGTTGCACTCCACAAGAATACTGCCTGTTACGGTAAGTTGCTAGCTATCATTAAACTTATCTTGTGAAAAACAATCAATCATAATCACTAGTTAACTACACATGGTTGATGATATTACTAGATATTATCTAGCGTGTCCTGCGTTGCATATAATCTGACTGAGCATACAAGTATCTAAGTATCTGACTGAGCGGTGGTAGGCAGAAGCAGGCGCTTAAACATTCATTCAAACAGCACTTTCGTGCGTTTTGCCAACAGCTCTTCGTTGTGTGTCAAGCATTGCGCTGTTTATGACTTCAAGCCTATCAACTCCCGAGATGAGGCTGGTGTAACCGTTGTGAAATGGCTAGCTAGTTAGCGCGCGCTAATAGCATTTCAAACGTCACTCGCTCTGAGCCTTCTAGTAGTTCTTCCCCTTGCTCTGCATGGGTAATGCTGCTTCGATGGGGGCTGTTGTCGTTGTGTTGCTGGTTCGAACCCAGGTAGGAGTGAGGAGAGGGACAGAAGCTATACTGTTACACTGGCAATACTAAAGCCTATAAGAACATCCAATAGTCAAAGATTAATGAAATACAAATGGTATAGAGGGAATTGTCCTATAATTCCTATAATAACTACAACCTAAAACGTCTTACCTGGGAATATTGAAGACTCATGTTAAAAGGAACCACCAGCATTCATATGTTAATATGTTCTGAGCAAGGAACTGAAACGTTAGCTTTCTTACATGGAACATATTGCACTTACTTTCTTCTCCAACACTTTGTTTTTGCATTATTTAAATCAAATGAACATGTTTCATTATTTACTTGAGGCTACATTTATTTTATTTATGTATTATATTAAGTTAAAATAAGTGTTCATTCAGTATTGTTGTAATTGTCATTATTAGAAATAAATTTTAAAAAATTGGCCAATTATTGGCTTTTTTTGGTCCTCCAATAATCATTATCGGCGTAGAAAAATCTTAATCGGTCGACCTCTTGTATGTATGTATGTACAGTCACTGTGGGGACGACGTCCTCAATGCACTTATTGATAAAGCCAGTGACTGATGTGGTGTATTCCTCAATGTCATCAGAAGAATCCCGGACTCGGTCAGGGAGAGATTGAATATGTCAGTGAAGACACTTTCCAGTTGGTCCGCACATGCTTTGAGTACACGTCCTGGTAATCCCTCTGGCTCTGCCGCTTTGTGAATGTTGACCTGTTTAATAAAGGTCTTTTTCACATCGGCTACCGAGAGCCAGAACAGCTGGTGCTCTCATTTATGCTTTAGTATTGCTTGCCTCGAAGCAAGCATAACAGGCATTTAGCTCGTCTGTTAGGCTCGCGTCTGTAATAGTTTTCAAGCCCCACCACATCTGAGAAGTGTTAGAGCCGGTGTTAGAACCTGTATTGATGCTTTGCCTGTTTGATGGTTTGTCTGAGGGTGTAGCGGGATTTCTTATAAACGTACGGATTAATGTCCCGCTCCTTGAAAGCGGAAGCTCTAGCTTTTAGCTCGATGCGGATGTTGCCTGTAATCCATGGCTTCTGGTTGGGATATGTACATACGGTCACTGTGGGGACGTCGTCGCTGCACTTATTGATGAAGCCGATGAGTGAGGTGGTATACTCCTCAATGCCATTGGCTGAATCCCGGAACATATTCCAGTCTGTGCTATCAAAACAGTCCAGTAGCGTAGCATCCAATTCATCTGACCACCTCCGTATTGAGCAAGTCATTGGTACTTCCTGCTTTAGTTTTTGCTTGCAAACAGGAATAAGAAGGATATAATTATGGTGAGATTTGACAAATGGAGGGCAAGGGAGAGCGTTGTATGCTTCTCTGTGTGTGGAGTAAATGTGGTCTAGAGTTGTTTTTCCTCTGGTTGCACATGTGAGATGCTGGTAGACATGAGGTAAAACGGATTTAAGTTTGCCTGCATTAAAGGCCCCTGCCACTAGGAGCGCTGCTTCTGGGTGAGCATTTTCTTGTTTACTTATGGCCTTATACAGCTGGTTGAGTGCAGTCTTAGTGCCAGCATCAGTCTGTGGGGTAAATAGATGGCTACAAATAATATAGATGAGAACTCTCTTGGTAGATAGTGTGGTCTACAGCTTGTCATAAAGTATTTTACCTCAGGCAAGCAATACCTCGAGACTTCTTTAATATTAGGCATTGCGCACCAGCTGTTATTGACAAATAGACACGCACCCCCGCTCCTCGTCTTCCCAGACGTAGTTTCTCTGTCCTGCCGATGCATGGAAAAATCTGCCAGCCGTATATTATTCGTGTCGTCGTTCAACCACGTCTCGGTGAAACATAAGATAATACAGTTTTTCATGTCCTGTTGATAGGACAGTCTTGATCGTATATCATTCATTTTGTTTTCCAATGATTTCATGTTGGCCAATAGAACGGAGGGCAGTGGAGGTTTACACACTCGCCTACGAATTCTCAGAAGGCAGCCTGACCTCCGCCCCCTTTTTCTCTGTCTTTTCTTCACGTTCCAGAGAAAGCAGTATATCCTTCGCGTCAGACTTGGAAAAAATCTTTGTTCAGTTCGAGGTGAGTAATCGCTGTTCTGATGCCCAGAAGTTATTTTCAGTCATAAGAGACGGTAGCAGCAACATTATGTACAAAATAGGTTAATATTAGGTTATTATTTTATATTTTATATTTCTTTGAGCATAGTAGTGAAGACATCATGGAACTATGGAACAGCGGAATATTCCATTCTGTCTTTGGCTCAATTTACTGTTCTCTCTGAGCCACACAGTTTTCCAAATTACACAATGTGTACACTCTGGTTTATTACCTGGTTAGTTTTTAGGAGTCTATGATGAGTTTGCTTCTTTTCAACCTTTGTTTTTCCATTCCATTCCAGAAGGGAACGAGTGCATCAAGGCTAATGCCAAATCCTGTGGGGAGTGTATTCAAGTGGGAGCGAAATGTGGCTGGTGCATGGACCCAGTACGTGGATATGAATTTGCCAATAACATTGTTGCTGCGTTGATGCTACACAACCTTAATATCAACTGACTCAGCGTTACAACTTAAAAAATCTAAACTGTTCTTTGGAATGTTAAACACTAGTGTGTCGGGCAATATTGTTTGTAAACCTTTATAACCTGCTTGGGAGAGTAGGAAATACATTTTGGGTGGATTCCCTCTGAGTGCCATAATGCAATGTTTCATAATACTTATACCTCCTCTCTCCCAGGGGTTCCTGGAGCAGGGTGAGGCCACATCAACCTGCTGTGACGAGCTGGAGTCCCTGAGGAAGAGAGGTTGTAGCTCCACCAAGGTAGAGAACCCCCGAGGCAGCCAACGGGCCCTGAAGAACAAGGCTGTGACCAACCGCAACAAGGGAGTAGGAAAACTCAGACCGGAGGACATCACACAGATCCAGCCACAGAAACTCACCCACAGGCTCAGATCGGGTAAAAACTTAAATGGAACTGCTATGTTTAAATGGGATGCGTCCCGAATGGAGCCCGTTTCACTATTTAGTGCTCTACTTTTATTTTTTTAAACTTTTATTTATTTTTTGCTCTACTTTTTTCAAAAGTGGTGCCTTATGTTAGGAATCGGTTGTCATTAGGGATGCAGTCTTAGTTAACTTTGCTTCAGCCAAAACATCTTGTTTGACAACCATTGTTGACGCAGCGTTGCTGAGGGTCTTTTTTGTTTATCCTGCTGTTCCTCCGTGGTCTTTCACTGTTATGTTGATTAGTTACAGTAGCCTCCATTTTCTTTGAGTGTTTTAGCTATTATGATTTGGAAGGAGTGTTCCTTATACTCTTTCCTGTGAAGGCCAGCACCTTATTTGACAGGGAAGGTGCACATGAATCAAGATTTCAGTGTTCACATCAATGTAAATATGCCAGAGTTAGCAAGTCAGTAGTCCCCGGCTTAACCTTGCCCATTTGTCTGTGTACTGCAGGTGAACCCCAGTCTTTTAACCTGAAGTTCAAACGGGCCGAGGAGTACCCCATTGACCTCTACTACCTGATGGACCTGTCCTACTCCATGAAGGACGATCTGGAAAACGTTAAGAACCTGGGAACACAGCTGATGCTGGAGATGTCAAAGATCACGACTGATTTTAAAATCGGTGAGCTTGAGAATCAGCCTGGTTGTATGAGGATTGAGGATGTTTATATTTATTTGAACCTCTTCTCCACTTCAAATTGATCTCTTCTGCTTTCAGTTCAGGTTGGGTGCATATTGCAGTTACACTGTACTACAATACCCATAATGCAATGTGTAAGATAACCGGTTTGATCTTAGTAAATATGTTTTGAAGCTAACAAATTGGTGTCCCGTCTCCTTAACTATACAGTTTATATATGAGATGGATATCTTCTTCATCTTCTTCTAGGTTTTGGTTCCTTTGTAGAAAAGACAGTGATGCCTTACATTAGCACCACCCCAGCCAAGCTGCTGAACCCCTGTACTGGGGACCAGAACTGCACCAGTCCCTTCAGCTACAAGAACGTCCTAAAGCTGACCAGCAATGGACAGGAGTTCAATACCCTGGTGGGACAACAGCAGATCTCTGGAAACCTGGACTCACCAGAGGGAGGCTTCGATGCCATCATGCAAGTGGCTGTGTGTGGTGTAAGTAATATGTTTTTACATCATATTTAGGGATAGTTTCCCAGACATAGATCAAGCCTAGTCCAGGACTGAAAATATTTCTCCATTGAGCTTACTTTATACTCCAGGACTAGGCTTGATATCTGTCCAGAAAACCAGCCCATAAAGTTCCAATAATACTTTTATCAGGGCTTTATATTGACTTTCTCATGGTACCAGACCTCAAGACCCTATTCTCATTTGAGAATGGCTGGTGTCAGGGCTTAATGTGTATATGCTTAGAGAAGGCCTTTTTATAAAACGTTTGAAAGTTCATTCACTCTAGGGCGCTAAACTGCTATTTTAAGAGGGTAACCTCTCACATAGTTGTTCATAGTTTTTGATATATACTTCCTGAATCTTTCGTAAGTCTTGTAATTTTGTTCTCTGGTATTTCTGTATGGTTTTGTCCATTTTCTGTATGTGGTTAATTTTGACATGTTTTAATAGACCTCCCTCCCTTCCCCAGGAGCACATTGGCTGGAGGAACGTCACCCGTCTGCTGGTGTTCTCCACTGACGCTGGCTTCCACTTTGCTGGAGACGGGAAACTGGGAGGGATTTTGCCCAACGATGGGAAATGTCACCTGGAGAACAACATGTACACAATGAGCCACTACTATGTATGTATGGTAATGCACTATGTAGTATAATAATGCACTGTGTAGTATAATAATGCACTGTGTATTATAGTAATGCACTATGTAGTATAATAATACACTATGTAGTATAATAATGTACTGTGTATTATAGTAATGCACTATGTAGTATAATAATACACTATGTAGTATAATAATACACTATGTAGTATAATAATGCACTGTGTAGTATAATAATGCACTGTGTAGTATAATAATACACTATGCAGTATAATAATGCACTATGCAGTATAATAATACACTATGCAGTATAATAATGCACTATGCAGTATAATAATGCACTATGCAGTATAATAATACACTATGCAGTATAATAATACACTATGCAGTATAATAATGCACTATGCAGTATAATACTACACTATGCAGTATAATAATGCACTATGTATTATAGTAATACACTATGTAGTATAATAATACACTATGTAGTATAATAATGCACTGTGTAGTATAGTAATACACTATGTACTATAATAATACACTATGTAGTATAATAATACACTATGCAGTATAATAATGCAGTATAATACTACACTATGTAGTATAATAATACACTATGTAGTATAATAATACACTATGAAGTATAATCATGCACTCCTATGTACTGTATGTATTGTGACTTTTCTTTCTAGTCTTCTGTGTGGTCTGCATTTTGAATATGACAAGATTTGAAGGGAATGGGCTACTTGCCCTTAGTGATGTCATCAAAGGGCTTACCTGATACCTGTACTTCCTCATTGTCTCCCTGTAACAGGACTACCCCTCCATCGCTCACCTGGTTCAGAAACTTAGCGACAACAACATCCAGACGATCTTTGCCATCACAGAGGAGTTCCAGCCTGTTTACAAGGTCAGTCAGTTGTTCCATTACACTGTTTGTGTCTGTGCGTGTTTGTACGTGGGTGTGTGTGTGGAATTCCTTTCAATTTCCTGTGCTTGTCTGTTGTAGGTTAGAAGAAGCCCAACTCTTTGAAGAGCAGCATCTGCTCCTTGTTACCAGTAGCATCTCTTTGGATCTCTGGTTGTTCCCCAAATGGCACCATGTTCCCTAAAAAGTGAACTACTTTTGACGAGATCCCTATGGCCCCAGGTCAATAGTACTGCACTTTGTGGGGAATAGGTTTCCATTTGGGCAGCAGCCTTTGAATGTTCCCTGCTGCCCTCTAGTGCTTTTCAAGCCAATTAGAAGTCTGCCTGGAGTTCCGTAATGACCTTTTTCCAATTTTTGGACAATATTTGCAATCTGTCAACCTCGGTAGAATGGCGTTCTCATTTAGTTGATTACATGATGTGTCCCAAATGGCACCCTATTCCCAATATTAGTAGTGGACTATGTAGGGATTGAGTGCCATTTGGGACGCAGCCTTGGATCTCTGAATTTAGAACCTCACAACACTTCAAAAAGTTGTAACTTTAGATTGACTTTACCACTATGTGATGCAGACCACAATCAAACTACTCAGCAATCTTAATGGGTCAGGCAAAACATGACAACTGTTTTGCTCTCGACTTTTCTGATGAGTATTTAGAGATTGACAGGATTCCAATTGACATGATCATTTAGTGTATTGTGTTTTCTCTCTCAGGAGTTAAAGAATCTCATTCCTAAATCTGCGGTGGGGATACTCTCTGCTAACTCCAGCAACGTTATCAACCTCATTATTGATGCCTACAATGTAAGTATAGATTGGATTGGTTTAGTTACTGGAGAAGATGCACTTCTGCACACTATCTAACTTTCATCCTTAAAATAGTTGGCAAAACCATGCTGCTGCTACTGTTAAGTCATCACATTTCTCTTTCTGAACTGATCTTTCTATGGGAATAGTCAAAAATATGCATTTCTGCTTTTGTAAAACTGAAGCCTACTGAAAATGTTGTATATAATGTACAAAGGGCTAATTGTTGTTCTTTATGTGCTAGTCTCTTTCCTCAGAGGTGATTCTGGAGAACAGCAAGCTACCAGAGGGAGTGACCATAATGTACCAGTCACGCTGCAAGAACGGAGTGACTGGTGAGGGAGAGATGGGAAGAAAATGCTCCGATATCTCAATCGGTGACGAGGTGAGAAACCAAAACAACATGACATTGAATGTTTCTATTCCAAATACATTTGTATTTATTTGAGATTTTCTTTTAAATTCAGGTTGTTATTTTAGCTTTCTGATCAAGTAAATATAATGTTTTCCGTATATGTAGGTGTCAAGGTCATTGTTTTTATTACAAAATGTGATTATTATGCGTTATGTGTGAATGCATCCCTTCATCCCTGATCTGTAGGTGTCTTTCACCATAAGCATCACAGCTAAGCAGTGTCCTAAAATGGGCAAACCAGAGACCATCAAGATCAAACCCCTAGGGTTCAATGAGGAGGTGGAGATCACTCTGAACTTCATCTGCGAGTGTGACTGTCACAAAGATAGCATTGAGAACAGTGACATCTGCCACAATGGCAACGGGACATATGAATGTGGAGCCTGCAGGTAAGGCACTTGTGTTTCACTAGCAGAAGATCTTAACCCTTTATTCACCTTCCATATTGTAATAATTTCCATGGCATAGACATACATCATGATATTTGATACTGTATATATAATGTGTTGTAAATCTATTTCTATTGGCCATTAGCATGTGACTGTTTAAGTGCATTGCATCTGTTTGCATGTGAATATTTTTTACATAGGCAGTCTTTTATGCAGTCCTCCCTTGTTGTTAATAACATTACATTTCCTTTATTATCTGTCAGGTGCAATGAGGGCCGTATTGGTAGACAGTGTGAGTGCAGCACCATCGAGGTGACCAGCGAAGACCTAGATAAGAGCTGCCGTAAAGACAACAGTACAGACATCTGCAGCAACAACGGAGACTGTGTGTGTGGAACCTGTGAGTGCAAGAAGAGAGAGAACCCAGAGGAGCGCTACAGCGGGATGTTCTGCGAGTGTGACAACTTCAACTGTGACCGCTCCAACAACAAACTCTGTGGAGGTACGCGAGTTCAGTTCATTGGATGATCAGTAAAGATTTAGCTTGCTGTGAAATGATGGTCAAGACCTGTGTTACATCTGAAGACCTGTGGAACATATTCCTCAGAACACAAACTACCTCTAGTGTTTGTGGCGTAATGGGTGATTTCCCAGTTAAATTAGAGATCAGTTGATAAAATCAGACATGGCCTTTTACGGAATTAGATTTCCCGTGTTCAATTTAGCTTAATTCCATCTTTCATCTAGAATATTATCCATAGTATGAAATGTTTGAACTATAGAGGATCATCTCTGACCCTGTGTGTTGTGGCAGGACATGGTCACTGTGAGTGCGGGTGGTGTATATGTGATGCCAACTGGACAGGCAGTGCCTGTGACTGTTCTCTGGACACCACGACCTGCCTGGCTTCAAACATGCAGATCTGTAACGGACGAGGCACCTGTGAGTGTGGCACCTGCAAGTGTACTGACCCAAAGTACCAAGACCCCAGCTGTGAGATCTGTCCTACCTGTCCAGGGGTCTGCGCAGAACACAAGTGAGTTGAATAAAGGAATAGAATAATTGCATTTGTTTATTTTAATCTGTTTTAACTATGCAGAAAACAACAATATACAACAAGTTTATTTCCAAAATGCTATATTGAAAAGAATTCACACGTTTTTACATCAGAAATGATTCCTTATGGGTACCTTCATGTGTGTGTAAAATATTACTGTTCTCTGATGTTTTTAGTCATAGATTTAGATGAACATTTTTCATTTTTGTAAACCACAATGCAAAATGTATGCTTTAGGTCCTGTCTGTCCATTATTTAGCTGGAATGGAATGGAATGTTCGCATCCTGTATATTTGACTGTGATATGTGGTTGTCTCAACTAGCAAGCCTAAGATGAATTCACTTACTCTTATCAAAAGTGACGAACAGTATCTGCTAAATGACTAAATGTTTTTTTTTAATTACACACATCTCATATTACTGTATAGATTTCTGATGTCACAAATGTATCATTTGAACAGTTCTTTAAAAAAAACATAATTATTTGTCTCTCTGAAATGAAACCATGATAGTTTTTAAACAAACACATGGTTGTCATTGATCAACCCTGTGCCATGATTCGATAGTGAAAAAACACACCAATCTCGTTCAGAATTTATTTAAACATTAAAAGCTAACGTTTCTGAAAATGTATATGTAGAATTTTGAAATGAATTCTGCTTTAAAAAAAAAAAAAAGTATTATTATTTGAGGGACCGGTTCCTTGTCTCTTTCCTCAGCCTGAGTTTAATGCCTCTTAACCTTTTAAAATAGGCATAAAAAGATGTCTTCCTTTATCTGTCTTAACCTCAATTATTATTTCGACCTTTGTTTGCTTTCTTCTGATAATTCCAAGATAGAGGACCAATGAAAAGTCTGGACACAACTCTGATATCTAAAACCAGTAGTGGTGGAACGGGTACAGCATTGTCCACTACAAACACCTGCATGTGGAGTGGAACCTCAATATCCAGCTTTCTTGCATTCCAGTAGACGAGTGAATATGTCACAAGTCTATCAAGCATCACAATGCGAGACTACCTGCGTGTGTTACTCCATCTGTACAGAGTTACATGTCAATGTCCTGTCTTCCACAGGGAGTGTGTTCAGTGCAGGGCCTTTGGGACGGGGGAGAAGAAGGACACGTGTGAGAGAGACTGTAGCTACTTCAACCTGATCAAGGTGAAGGACAGGGACAAGCTGCCTCAGCCAGGACAGGCCTTCCCCCTGATGCACTGTAAGGAGAGGGATGCCAACGACTGCTGGTTCTACTACACCTACGCTGTCAACAAAAAGTCAGAGAAGGAGGTCCATGTGGTGGAACCACTAGGTGAGAGCATATTACATACAGCCTACTAGGTCATTGTGACTGAGGATATTACATACAGCCTACTATGTCATTGTGACTGAGCATATTACATACAGCCTACTATGTCATTGTGACTGAGGATATTACATACAGCCTACTATGTCATTGTGACTGAGGATATTACATACAGCCTACTATGTCATTGTGACTGAGGATATTACATACAGCCTACTATGTCATTGTGACTGAGGATATTAAATACAGCCTACTATGTCATTGTGACTGAGGATATTACATACAGCCTACTATGTCATTGTGACTGAGGATATTACATACAGCCTACTATGTCATTGTGACTGAGGATATTACATACAGCCTACTATGTCATTGTGACTGAGCATATTACATACAGCCTACTATGTCATTGTGACTGAGCATATTACATACAGCCTACTATGTCATTGTGACTGAGGATATTAAATACAGCCTACTATGTCATTGTGACTGAGGATATTACATACAGCCTACTATGTCATTGTGACTGAGGATATTACATACAGCCTACTATGTCATTGTGACTGAGGATATTACATACAGCCTACTATGTCATTGTGACTGAGGATATTACATACAGCCTACTATGTCATTGTGACTGAGGATATTACATACATCCTACTATGTCATTGTGACTGAGGATATTACATACATCCTACTATGTCATTGTGACTGAGGATATTACATACAGCCTGCTATGTCATTGTGACTGAGCATATTACATACAGCCTACTATGTCATTGTGACTGAGGATATTACATACAGCCTACTATGTCATTGTGACTGAGGATATTACATACAGCCTACTATGTCATTGTGACTGAGGATATTACATACATCCTACTATGTCATTGTGACTGAGGATATTACATACAGCCTGCTATGTCATTGTGACTGAGCATATTACATACAGCCTGCTATGTCATTGTGACTGAGGATATTACATACAGCCTGCTATGTCATTGTGACTGAGGATATTACATACAGCCTACTATGTCATTGTGACTGAGGATATTACATACAGCCTACTATGTCATTGTGACTGAGGATATTACATACAGCCTGCTATGTCATTGTGACTGAGGATATTACATACAGCCTACTATGTCATTGTGACTGAGGATATTACATACAGCCTACTATGTCATTGTGACTGAGGATATTACAGTGAAAACGGAGGTTATTTATTTGTCTATTGAGTCGTTTTGTGATTAGAGCTAGGAGTTTTTGCCCTGACAAGGAAAAACTCTTGGCTCTAATGGTACTAGGGCCTAGTACTCCAGCCGGAAGTTCTTCCTGGTCAGCTTACAGGGTCAGGTAAAATTCCTGGGCCTATATATAATGCAAATCAGGACGTCATTGTAAATCAGCATTTGCTCTTACAGTAACTTACTTGCATGGTCAAATAAATAAATACAAGTTGGGGTAACTGAATGTTCCTGGCTGTGTGTTTCCTGCCTGTGTTCCAGACTGCCCTACGGGCTCTGACATCATCCCCATCGTGGCTGGCGTGGTGGCGGGCATCGTCCTGATCGGCCTGGCTTTGCTTCTCATCTGGAAGCTGCTCATGATCATCCACGACAGGAGAGAGTTCGCCAAGTTTGAGAAGGAGAAGATGAATGCTAAATGGGACACGGTAAGGGAGTGGAGATGGTAGATAGAGGACGCAAGAAGCCATTTTGGAGAACTATTCAGTATGGCCCATAATGGGGATGATGATGATGTACTTTTGCAGGTCCTAGTTTGTATTCTCCCTGACTGTAATTTCAGTAGGTTGAATGAGATGTGGAAAACTGGTGTTATAGATATGGCCACTGTGTGAATCTCTTACACAGAGAACAGACTCCTGAAGGAACACAGAATTGGAAATGTTTTACTTTCTTTTAACCTTTGATGACTATGAGAGACCTGTTGCTTTTGACGATGACTTACACATTTTTCCACAGTCCTACCCAACAGTTTGTTTAAAATGTTCATAAAACCCTGTAGTTTTAAGTCATCTCTGTGCAAAATACAGCTATGAAAAAATGAATCATTTTTGGAATGCGAAGGTCTGGACACACATCTGTCTTTTCATGGGAGTGGCTACAGCAGCTTAGTTTGTTCTGTGTTATGCTTCAACCTAGTGGTGTGTTATCCACACAGCAGGAGAGGTTCAATTCCAGACAGCTGGCAGGGTTTGAAATGCTTAATGATTCAGCTCATCCTGATTACTCCCAGTCAGACCAGCCACATGTGATAGCCTCTCTGTTCTGGTGACATGGGCAGGGCACTGAGGCTTCTGGGCCCTCTCATTATGGTACATGGAGAAGACACCAGACCTAAATGACTGTATGAGAGAGCCGACTGACCTGACTTGATACAGTACCAGTCAAAAGTTTGGACACCTACTCATTCAAGGGTTTTTCTTTATTTTTCACGATTCTCTACGTTCTGGAATAATAGGGAAGACATCAAAACTATGAAATAGCACATATGGAATCATGTAGTTACCAAAAAAGTGTTTAACAAATCAAAATATATTTGAGATTCTTCAAAGTAGCCACCCTTTGCCTTGATGACAGCTTTGCACACTCTTGGCATTCTCTCAACCAGTTTCATTAGGTAGTCACCTGGAGTGCCTTGTTAAGTTAATTTGTTGAATTGATTTCCTTCTTAATGCATTTGAGCCAATCAGTTGTTGTGACAAAGTAGGGGTGGTATAATGAAGATAGCCCTATTTGGTAAAAGACCAAGTCCATATTATGGCAAGAATAGCTCAAATAAGCAAAGAGAAACAACAGTCCATCATTAGTTTAAGACATGAAGGTCAGTCAATCCGGAAAATTTCAAGAACTTTGAACAAGTGCAGTCTCAAAAACCATCAAGCACTATGATGAAACTGGCTCTCATGAGGACCGCCACAGGTAAGGAAGACCCAGTTACCTCTGCTGCAGAGGACAAGTTCATTAGTTACCAGTCTCAGAAATTGCAGCCCAAATAAATGCTTCAGAGTTCAAGTAAGACACATCTCAACATCAACTGTTCAGAGACTGTGTGAATCAGGCCTTCCTGGTCTAATTGCTGCAAATAAACCACTACTAAAAGATACCAATAAGAAGAAGACTTCCTTGGGCCAAGAAACACAAGCAATGGACATTAGACCAGTGGAAATCTGACCTTTGGTCTAAAGAGTCCAAATTTGAGGTTTTTGATTCCAATCGCTGTGTCTTTGTGAGATGCAGAGTAGGTGAACGGATGATCTCCACAAGTGTGGTTCTGGTTCCCACCATTAAGCATGGAGGAGGTTGTGTGAAGATGCTTCGCTGGTGACACTGTGGGTGATTTATTTAGAATTCAAGGCACACTTAACCAGCATGGCTACCACAGCGTTCTGCAGCGATACGCCATCCCATCTGATTTGCGCTTAGTGGGAATATAATTTGTTTTTCAACAGGACAATGACCCAACCCACACATCCAGGCTGTGTAAGGGCTATTTGACCAAGAAGGAGAGTGATGGAGTGCTGCATCAGATGACCTGGCCTCTACAATCACCCGACCTCAACCCAATTGAGATGGTTTGGGATGAGTTGGACCGCAGAGTGAAGGAAAAGCAGCCAACAAGTGCTCAGCATATGTGGGAACTCCTTCAAGACTGTTGGAAAAGCATTCCAGGTGAAGCTGGTTGAGAGAATGCCAAGTGTGTGTAAAGCTGTCATTAAGGCAAAGGGTGGCTACATTAAGGCAAAGGGTGGCTATTAAGAATCTAAAATATATTTTCATTTGTTTATCCCTTTTTTTGTTACTACATGATTCCATGTGTTATTTCATAGTTTTGATGTCTTCACTATTATTCCACAATGTAGAAAATTGTTTTAAAAAATAAAGAAAAAACGTTGAATGCGTAGGTGTGTCAACTTTTGACTGGTACCGTATAAAAGGGGCATGTACCCAGCACTGTAAGATGATTTTCAAAGGGAGATGATCAACCTGGGGCGGCAGGTAGCCTAGTGGTTAGGGCGTTGGACTAGCAAATGGAAGGCTGCAAGATCAAATCCCTGAGCTGACAAGGTAAAAATCTGTCTTTCTGCCTTTGAATAAGGCAGTTAACCCACTGTTCCTAGGCCGTCATTGAAAATAAGAATTTGTTCTCAAGTGACTCGCCTAGTTAAATAAAGGTACAAATTTGTAAAAACTCTGAGTCTTGGATCTTGATGTAGAAACACCCCTTTTTCAGGGGATTCATTTTTTCACTTCTTTGTCATATCATTGTTTCATTCCTTCTCATTTGTCTTCACCCATGCTTTCCATTTCATTCTCTGTTTCCTGTTCTTAATTGTCTGTCCCACTCTCTCAACCCATAGCAAGAGAATCCAATTTACAAGATCCCCATTAAAAAGTTCCAGAATCCAAACTATGGACATAAAGCTGTGGATCTATAAGTTTGTATTTAATTTCCCTCTCCTCTGTTTTCCTGCATGGGTTTCCTGTTTGTTTATATGTATGTTTGTCAACTTACTGTAAACTGTCACTTCTTCATCCATCTCATTATTTCTGTCTTTCATTTGGTCTCTTTGAGCCAAATAAGACAGTTGATGAAACTGTGCAGAAAGATCCATATGAGGGGATATTAAAACCCACAATATCTATTGTTTTGTTAGTCAACACAAGCCGTCCCGTCTGTTAGTAGTTTAAATGGAGGTAAGTATTAACAGGTGGTCACGTGTAGGCCCAGTACACTTCAGTTTAAGTTTAGTATTTATATCATATTTAATTCTACAGTATGATGGAAATGGCATGTTGTGACTGTGACGTTTGTTGATATCTCTTCTAAAAGTGTTCCCTGGATGACAACACAAATGCTCACTCACAATGACAGCAACGTATCCAGGTGATAGCACGATCAGTTAGAAAGATCTGTCCAAAGAATGCTTCATAATCATTTGATATTCTCAATGGATGGCTCTGATTTTGTTGTGGTGTTTTTTTCCTAATAAATTTGTTGCAGCTGTGTTCACACGACTGACATGTTATGTGACAGGTATTATGACTGACTGTACATTACAATTATAACATTTTCTCCTTGTTTCTCTTGGGCCTTCCAGGGCGAAAACCCTATCTACAAGAGTGCTGTTACGACAGTGGTCAACCCCAAATATGAAGGCAAATGATGGAGCTTGAAAAACACTGTATGCAAATATAGTTATAGGCGATCGAGGGTGAGAGGGATAGTGGCATGGGAGGGGGGATTCATTGTATGTATTTTGTCATTTCTTATTTTTGTTGCTTCAGTATTATAACATTACATTTGGTCAATACATTTGGTATGTTTACTAACATTTTATTTTCTATGCATTATCTTTTTTTAAGTAAAGTTATGTGTATATACTTTTAAGATTATTTCATTTCTTGAACCACTGTTTGAAATGAAGGTTTTTGCCACAGAACTGGTATGGGCAAAGGGTTTTACCTTTCAAAGACAACATCTGTACTCCAAATGGCACCCTATTCCCTTTATAGTGCACTACTTTTGACGATGGCCAATGGGCTCTGATCAAAAGTAGTTAACTACTGTATATAGGAAATAGAGACATTTGGAATGAGGAAATTGAGTTTCAGACAGGACCTGAGGCTAAAGCATACCTTTTGCATTGTGGTTATAGAGTATTTTTTTTCAGCCAAAGGGTACAGTATATATGTAGTAAACACATTGATTTGTGTATAAAATAGTCATCCATTAAGCAGGATTACAAGAATCTGGATTTATCATTGAGAGCGGTTTTTAAAGATGAATTTAGCACATCAATCACATAATTGTCAATCATAGAAAACCATTGGTTGACTCTAACCTTGTCATCAGATAACATGTAATGTGTGAAGAAGTGCTATTACATTGATGTTTTAAAAGTGATCATTGCACTATTGATGAGTACAAGTTTGCATTGCGAAAGGACTGACAAGACTAAGTATACATTATGTCATAAGACTGTCATCAAGTCTATTTTAAAGGGATTGAAAACCACTTGTATTAATGGGATAAAATCATCTAAATCAATGAATTACACAATCAATTGACATGTCTTCTTTATGTGACAAAATTTGAAGTTTAATTTATTTTTAGTATAATAGTTATATTCTAAAAGACGTCAGTATTCAACATCATTCTTTCTGTGCTCATTCCAAGCAAAGCCAAATATGGCTTCATTGCAAAGCCTTCCTGTTGGGCACAGACGTCAATTCAACATCTATTCCACATTGGTTCTATGTCATTTCGATGAAATGACATGAAAACAACGTTGATTCAACCAATGTGTTTCATGTTGATCAATGTTAAAAATTGTGACCTTTGTTCTGAAATCACTGGGCCTTTCATCTGTAACAGTGTTTGTGTGAAATCAGTATTGAAGTAAAAGGCCTCTTGGAATGTGTTTTTAAAATACTAAAATCTCTCAAAATACCACATCTTGTTTTTAAAGTGCCTTATTAAGGCACACATGTCAAGTGTGTGCAGGATGAAGAAAAACGTTTTTTTGAAAATTCGGAGGGTGTACAATGCTGCAATTGTGGTGGGAATCACATTCTTGAGTCCCCCGGGGTGCCCTGTCAGGGTGAAGGAGGTCGAGGTAGCTGTCCAGCGGATCTCCTATGCGGAGACAGTGGAAATTGTTGGAGGAAATGGAGATGAGGATGACATGGTAGTGGATGCCCCGCAGCTTGCTGAGAAAGTCGTTCATCAGTTAAAGGATCCTGAAACACCGATTGTTAAGTAGTGGATTTTGTTGCATTTAATTGCGCTGGTGATTCATTGTACTGGCCAAACAACCAAGAAATCTAAGAAACGGGACATTGTGAAACCTAAAAGGTTTTTGGATCTCCAGGACTTCACAGCCAAGACATTGCAGGGAATATTATCTGAAGATGTTTCCCTCTCAGGTCCCAGAGGCTGTGTAGAGATCTGAGTAGGAAGACAGACTGTTATAATTTTGGTTTTGTTTACGTTTTTTCCTCTTTTTCGGAGTTAAAGCGTCAGTTTTCACCCCACTCAGTAGGTGGCGGCAATACACCATAATAGGATGTAGTCCACTGTAAAACCCCACAGAAGAAGTATTATTATTCTCCAGCCTAGTGTAGGATCAGATAGGGCCAAGTAGCGGAATAGTGGTGAGGTTTTTAATGGGTGTAGGGTTAGTTGGTAGGGCAATTTTCTTCCTTTTTCTGTTATAAAGTCTAATGAATTCACACTCCATAATAGTAGGCGGAAACACAGGGATAGATAAGACAACATTTACTAATAGAGCCCCACAGTGGCCCTCTCATAATACCCCAAAAACCTAGCGGTCAGACAGGGAAATAGTTCTAATAATTTCTTCCACCATTTATTCCTCCTATAGGGGATTTTAGAAATGCTGAAAATAAAGATGGTGTTGTGTGTAGGCTTACCCTGGTGTGACGTTTTGATAAATGTAAATCTCTTTCAGACAAGGTGACTTGTATCAATACATTCGGCTCTATTTAATTTATGCTAATTAGCATCAAAGTAGACTACAAATCTCTGCAAGCTCCAGAACGTAATCTCTAGCTTTCACTTTTGCAAACAGGTATTGTTTAAATTTCAAACTTGCCCAAAACAGTTGACAGAATTGTCAATTTAAAGAAATGTAGCCAATTTATTCATTACTACATTTAGCTAACATTAGATAGTTAATCCAGAGATTCTTACCTTTGCCTCGATTTGCCAGTCTCATCCAGATCATCATGGAATTTGTAGTTCTGTATGATACCCACATAAGTAGGTGATTACAGCATTTCATTTGGGGGGGGTTGTGAATACAGGCAAATATATTGATAAAGGGCATGTTGTCTGAGAGAGATTTACAGTTATCAAAACGTCACACCAGGTTAAGCATACATGAAACACCGCCCTCATTTTAAGTGTTTCTAAAATTACCCTATGTAAAAAAGCAATGGTGGAGAAACGATTGGAACCATTTCCCTGTTAGACCGTTAGGTTGTATGGGTATGACTCATGCTGTGGCGCTCTATATAGGGAGGATGTGACCTGCCTCACTCCAGTACAGTAGGTGGCGGTCCATGGCTCTTTGAGGTGGTTGCGATCTGCCAATTCAAATTTAAAGAAGAAGTCTCATTAGCTAGCTGACAACTCTTCTAGGGTGTATTTTTACAACTCTCAGTTGAAGTACAAGTATAGTCTATAGATCGCATAGGAAGATGGAAGACGACGTTTTAACAACACTGAAAATATTAATAATTGGAGAAAGTGGCGTTGGGAAGTCCAGGTAAGAATGCTGGTAGCTAACAGTAGCTGGAACGATTAGCTAGGAGCCCTGTTGTCTCGTTAAAAAATGACCATGTTTTCGTGCTGTGTCTGTTAAACAGATCGCTTGAGTGTTAACCAAGCAACAAAAAAAACATGTTGTTAGATCATAGTACACTGGCTAATGTAACAATCTTTTGCTGTGCCACATCAGCTAGCTAACGTTAGCTAGCTTACGATATGGAACGGGTGACGTAATTGATGTGATGAGTTGGAGGTGTTGCAACGAGTTATTTTCACACAGCTAACGTCTTAATATGCCTTTTAATCGTCACTTCGGTAGGAGTGAGTTCTGTAAGATTAAATTAAAAAACATCATTTTTGATTGCAGTATACAAATAACTAGATTCATGCTTTAATAACAGGTAGCCTAGTGGTTAGAGGGTTGGGCTAGTAACAGAAAGGTTGCTAGATCGAATCCCTGAGCTGACAAGGTAAAAACCTGTCGTTCTGCCCCTGAACAAGGCAGAACTGTTCCTAGGCCGTCATTGTAAATAAAAATCTGTTCTTAACTGACTTGCTAAGTTAAATATATTTTTATAGGAAAAGTGTCAGTGAAGTGATCAATTTGAGTGTAATTCAATTCACGGGTTATGTTAGATTAATCTAATCAAGACTGGACATTTGACACTTCCAATATGACAGCGAGGTTTATCTAGGCCTATGCCCTGAGTGAGACCCAGCGAGTCTAAAAGGCCTATGTCAAGGCCAATGCCTTAGCAATAGCTAAAGAGTTTGGCCAACTCAGCAGAGAGAGTTTGAATCTTAATGGGTGCCATGATGGCAACAAGTTCCAAGAATAAATTCTAGCAATATGGCAAAGTAGGATGTTATTGTCATGGAATGTTACCAAGCTGTGTATATCTCTGGCTTTAGTCTCTAGACTGCTAGAAAGAATTCTGGTATGTCTGAGTGAGCCTTGAACCATCAAATAGTAGGGCTATGTTATATTACTAAAGCATGAGGACTAGTGCACCTGCACTGCTCGACCCAGCAGTCAGACGTACTTTTCATTTAAGGCCTTTGGTTCAGACCAGACAGCCTTCAGTTTCTCAAAAGAATCAAATAAATGTGTTTTTTAATTGAAGAAAGACCAACACTCACTGCAACTCCCGAGTGTCGCGGCAGTCTAAGGCACTGCAGTGCAAGGGTACTGGTTCGAATTCAGGCTGTGTGCAAGAGTCCACTACAGTCCACAGTTCAAATCCAGGCTGTATCACATCCGGATGTGATTGGGAGTCCCATAGGGCGGTGCACAATTGGCCCAGTGTCGTCCGGGGTAGGCCGTCATTGTAAATAAGAATGTGTTCTTAACTGGCTTGCCTAGTTAAATAAAGGTTACATTTAAAAAATAAACTGGATATTCCTTCCACCTGACTGGCCAGAGACACTCTCAAAATGCATCTGCATCAAGGGACAAATAGTTATTTTCTAAGATTTTAAGCCTTTTCAAGCCTTTTTTTGTATTTTAGCGAGATTAGCAATGAGATGGATGTTAAAAAAAATGTTACCTTTATTTATCCAGGTCGACTCAATTTAAGAACAAATTCTTATTTACAAGGACGGCCTGGAATTTGTTCTTGGGACTTATGGTGCCATCATTGCACCCATTTAAGATTGTAACTCTCAGCTGTGTTGGCCAAACTCTTTAGCTGTAGCTAAGGTCTTGGCATAGGCCTAAGATATATCAGACTCAGGACACAAAGGCCTAGCTAAACCCTGCTGTTATATTGGATGTGTCAAATGTTCAATTTTGACCAAATTCATCTAACACCTGAATTGACTGAATCAAACACGTTTCCAAATAAAACAGCAGCTTAAATATTTGTATGCTATCAGCAAAATGATTGTTCTGATTTATTATTACAAAACTCACTTGTACTGAAGTGACTTAAAGCATATTAAGATGTTAGTTGTGTGAAAATAACTCTATGCAGTCATCCTTGTTGTTGCAACACCTCCAACTCATCACTAACGTTAGCTATGAATGTTGGCCAAGGCTAGTGTTTCATCTGCCCATTTTGGATTACTGCCTCAACCTTGAATTGAAGTATTGTTAAAATGTAATGGCATATGATTACTCAATCTTCATTACTGACATTGTCCATATATTTTTTTTTAATCATTTATTGATTAAATAAATGCATGATCTCATTCTCAAATATCCCCTCCCTCTCTTCCTAGGTCTTCAAATCATTAGAAATCTCTCTGGCAGAGAATATGGGTTTTATTTTACCGGGCAAATTGGTCTGTTGCACTGCGCTTGTGCTATTATGTAGGCTAAGTAACAACATTGCTACTGAGGTATCAGGATACTGACATAAAACTATGACCAGTCGTTCTTCTGACATTCCATCTGATAAATCATTTCCATGTGGATGAAGAAAATGAGTGTATGGTTGAATAAGAAAATTAGAGTATCTGGCTATTATCTGTGCTTGGGTTGACTGGAAATAAGGATTAGCTAGCTACATTATTAGCCCTGTGATTCAGTTCTTAGCACTTGATTAGTGACTCAACTGAACCCTGACCCTCTGAACACCAACCGATGATGTCATCTGGTTGTTAGTGTATTTAATATGTAGGCTAATAGCTATGTGCTCATGGCTATTTGCTTTTGTGGAAGTTGCCCTCATTTCAAATGTGTTGTACAGTACTGTAAAAACGACACCATTGTAATTGTGCAAGGCTAAAATGGAAATGATACAAATTAATGTATTTGTCCTTTTCTCTTTTGCAGTCTTCTCTTGAGATTCACAGATGACACATTTGATCCAGAACTAGCAGCAACAATAGGTAAGACCTTCTGAAGGCAGTGTCACTAGCCCTCTATAACCCACACACATGATAGTCAGTATCATTAGTATCATCTTGTTTCAGTGACAGCTCCACTGATTGATCCCGGGTTAGCTAGGATTAGGAGCCCTTGTTGTCTCATTAAAACATGCCCAATAATTAAAGACAAACAGTGAGCACACACAAACCGTACTGGACAGGACCCCTCTTATCTGAGCTAAGCACCTGGTCAGTCCTGTACTAGGCTCATATGGGTATCAACAGTGTGAACAGACCAGGTAACAATAACTAGCTCACTGACTGGTATTCTGAATGAAAAGTATAGCTAATATCCCAACTATTTCAATAATCTACTTTCTAAATTTAACGGAATGAATTTGAGATACAGCCCGGTTTACAGTGAGTGAGTTCATTCAACTGGTGGTGAAATGCATGGTTTGGGAAATGGAGAATTCCTTTTCTTCCAGGATCTGCAAATGATATCAGAATTCAAAACTGTATTAAACATTAGACTCTTCAAGGACACCCCTATTATTTCTTTCAGGTAGCCTTGAGACAGTTAACATCCAGGAGTCTTAGTGAAAGACAGGCTCAAAATTCATAGCGCTATTGATTACTTAGAATGGGAGACACAAATGGAATAGTGTTGTTTTTTTCTACAATAAGAAGTTCTTATAGCTGACTGCACAATGTCGTCTTTGTTAAAACAACCATACGTGCCTGTGGAATCCCAGAGAGAAAGTTCGACGTAATAAAACAATTTTTCGGGTAGGCATGCCTCGCTCCTATTTTACTTGGCCAACTCAATATCTTTGCCAAACAGATGTCCCCATAGAAGTTTAGCTATACTCCCCACATTGACACAAGTCCCTTGTGATTTGTGGTTTGAAAACCACTGGTATCCCTCAATTCCTGCTTGCTCCTTTCTTCCTTTGTATAAAGTAAAAGTTCAATCTACACTTGTCAATATCTGGCATATTAGCATAAGCATACCGTGGTCTCTTATTTGAGTCTTGCTGTAATTCTGTGCCAGCATGTTACAAATCTGTATCGGAACATGTGGTTTGTAGCGCCCCTTTGACATTTAAACAGAGCCATTTACAAATAAAACAACCTCCCTTATCATCCAACTACTTTCTCTCTTAAATACGGTGATAAGAAGCTTTGGCCTCAGGTGTACCGGTACTCATGAATAAATACAGAGACTCAGATTTGAGGACACAGGTCGTCTGTGATCAGTTAAAATGCTTTGCCACTACTACTGTTTTGGTGCATGTGGTTGTTGTACTTAGTGTGCTGTCTGTGTGAGTTATGGAGTGTTATACAACGGGTGGCTCTAATGCGGATTGGTTAAAACCGCATTCCAGTCGGTGTATATTCCACAAATTACCATATGCGGCTAAATCTATTATATTAAAATGACTACTTACTTTGTTCCGTCTGACTGCGCAATCCACTGTCTCATCAGCCCAGCCAGGCACTTTCTAAACTTGATCTCTACTATGAAAAGCATCTAGACATTATCTCACATTTCTCACATTTCACGTTTCAACATCAGAGATTTGTTTAAACCTTGCGGTCTGCCTCTTGGACATTTGCAACATTGTTTCGATCTTCAGCTGTCCCATTAATGGACGTTTCGGGACGAGACAAACACAGGAAGGCAGAGTTTCTCAGCCAGTCGAAATCATGAATCGGCTGGCATCATTTTTATCGATATATCTATACAAAGAAATGTAAATTGTGGAAAAAAGGTGAAACGAAGTGCAGCTAGTTTGTGGTCTTTCCAGCTTCAGTTTGAAGTGATTGTGTTAGCTGTGTTGTTCACTAGCTCCTCTGAACAACAGTGTCCTGACAATTAAGCACATTTTCTAAGCCAGGTGAGATCGCACTTTTTGACGTGACTGTAAGTTACCCGTAGTTGGCAAGCTAACAAGCAAGGGATAAGAACGTTGTCAGTATGGCAATAGAACATTTAGAGTCGCGTCCATAGATATAGAACAAAATGAATGAGCGACTGGGTCGCGTCTCTAGCAACCAAACCGATAGAACGAACGACCAGCCATCTAGTCCAGATTTGTGTCTGGACTAGATCTTGTGGAAGGATGAAATGGTATCCATAAATTAATCAAAATATTTTTTTTTTAATGAAAATGTCAAGCATTATTTAAATATGTTGGTAACCCATTGTATACAAGTGATAATGCCCTCGAAACCGGCGTTGGAGGATACATTGGCTCGGTTTGCCGGCCCTCGACTTCGTTTCGGGCCTATCGCCCATGCCAATGTATCCTCCAAACACAGGCTTCTCGCGCATTATTTTACATCAAAACCACATAATTTAGTGGGTTGCAGGGTCGAAGAAAAGAGCTCCATCACGTACCTTTTTATTAATAAACAAACCATGTTTACGTGAGTTGCCGATTCCAGTTTCTGGCAGACGTACTCGGCACGTTTCAGGTCGTCCGTAAAGAGTTTAGTCCGCAGCACAACAGCCCTACCTTGACTACACCACACTGATTGTCAGTTATTGTTGGCTTGGTGATGTATGAACCAGATGCTGCATTATGGCAATGACTGTACTGTTGTCTACACTGTAGTGGGTGCTAAATACCATGGTCCGTAGGGATAAACAAAGAGCGAGAGGACATGCTTGACACTCTTTTGGGTGTAGGAGGAGGGCAGGGTGAGGAGATGAGTCCATCTCGTCTTCACTCCTCTTTGTTTTGGCTCTTGTCTGGAGCCTGGTCCAGACACAAAAACAACCCCATCTTAAGCATACGTTTTTCCTGATAAATCTTTCAGTGTGTGCTAAAACTATGGACAATACGTCCAGCCAAACCCTTCATGCTATGTGCGCTGAAAGAAGCCATAGAGATTTACGCGTCATGTGTGACGAGCTTTTATTTTGATGTATTTTCGACCGAAGAAAAGGGGATTTCAAAGAATGAATCATGGCACTTCTGAGCGACAACACAGGTGGAGTTTTTTTTAATAGAAATTTGCTATATTTTTCTTTACATATTCAACCACATATTCCCCACACAATTTTAAATCAGGACACGCATCAAAATTTAAGTGCACAAAGCTCCGCCCCTCTCTGACTTGTGAAAATATCCGATTTAGTTTAGACATGCATTGTGTGGTACATGTAGGCCCTAAGTTATGTATGTTTTGACCATTTTAAATGAGTCAAGTTCATTTGTCTTCTTGATTCATATTCTTGGCGTATATGACCTGTGTGATGACTCAACTCACCAGGCACACATTTATGATGAAGACATCGTCTTCGATTGGGGGTGCTCCGGGTATTCGTACATTCTGAGCGTTGTCGGATTGTCAGTTTTGTAAATGCTTTCGGAGCGCACCCTAGACGCTTTGACCTAGGAATAGGGTTGATCCGAGTGTTCTGACTTCACAACGGCAGTCAAGCCCCCAAGCAAACTGGCTAACGTTGTCTAGTTTGTTAGCTACTTCCAGACACAAATGAGAACACCTCACTCTGAGCATTTACTCTCCCTAGTAGAGCTGGTTAGGCTGTTCATGTTAACCAGAGCTTTGGTGACTGTAACTGTGCTGCTGGCAACAAATGAATTACGCTTTTTGCTAACATTTACCAACACCGGCCATATTCAATGGGTGTTGAGCATTTGTAAAATTCTGCACTCTGACACTCACAGGCCAGAGTGCTCTGAAATCTGAAGATAGCCAGAGTGAATTTACGAACGCACCATGAATGTGTGTTTCTCTCTGTTTCTTACGCAGGCGTTGATTTCAAAGTGAAGACCATCTCAGTGGATGGGAACAAGGCAAAGTTGGCAATATGGGTAAGTAGTCCTCCACACACACACACACTGTCCCTTTCAAAACTGACTGGAAAATTCTGGAAAGGAGTTAGTATGAGGTGTGGGCCTACGTTATTGTTGTCGACAACTCCTAGGGATGGCTAGTAAAAAAGAGAATCTAATTGCTTAACTTCCACTTAACAAATGATTCACTTAACCTCCACAAGATGGTGCTGATGTACATCATTCTGAGCACCAATGACAAATGGCTGTCAAATCGCTCTTTATGCTTTAGTCCTTGTCCTCCATCACTTTTTATGGTTCTGTCTTAGTCACACCACCATATTTTCCTCCCCATGTGTCCAGAGCCTGACAGCGGAGAGGGTTATGGCTGTGTTATGTGTCCAGAGCTGTTGTGTTTTGATGTGCCCATGGCTTTAATGGTTATGGTTATGTTTTGCAGGACACGGCTGGCCAGGAGCGTTTCCGAACCCTGACACCTAGTTATTACCGCGGCGCGCAGGGAGTCATCCTGGGTGAGCAAACAACTTCATCATTCAGACCTCTACCCCTTTAGACACATTCAGCCACTGCAGGTCTGGACAGCCACCTTTTAAAGACTGATAGCTTTTCATCCTGTCCTCTTCCTTACTCTCTGGAACTGACATTATTGCTCTTCGCTAGAGCAGACATCCTCCAGAGCCTACAGCATACCCGGAGGCTATGATAGTGTGGCTAACACCATGGATGCAGTAGAACTGGCTTTCTAAACAAGTGTTGTATGTCCTCATCAGTTTTAGTCCGGTGGCTAAGTGTCCGATTTTGGGTGAATTGTGGCTTTTTTGTCATATAGAGATGGCGCATTTCACACACATTCCTAGTAGTAGCAGAACCATTGTTGATACGCAGCTCAGGACTACTTCATGATAGAACACTAACACATTCTTGTGATGTGGGGGGTTGAAACATGGTTTTAAAGGTCAAAGGTCCCGCCCTCAGTTACAGTATGTCCTGCAGTCATCTGCTGACAGAGATACAATGTTTTTGACCGAGCACCTCACCCCTTGTCTCTTCCTCAGTGTATGATGTAACACGACGGGATACTTTCACCAAGCTGGACAACTGGCTCAATGAGCTGGAGACGTACTGCACAAGGAATGACCTTGTCAAGATGCTGGTTGGGAACAAAATTGATAAGGTGAGTCTGTTTGTTTGTGTACAGTGTGTCATTTAGGCTAGAATTGTGCTATAATCAGTGGTTAATGTTTGTTGATACTTACTATGTAACAAGGCTTCCCCCCCCTCATAGAATCAACACATTCTATATACAGGGAATTTCTTGTTTTTCAGTTATCCTCTATTCATTGTATTGACTTACCCCAAACCAATATCCCCTTTTTTCTTGATTTTCTAAGTTTAGATCATACCCCAGTATTTCCCCTGTATTATTTTATTCAAAATGTATTATATTGTATATACATATATTTTATTTACAAAACTCGTAGTAATGCATCTAACTGACTACACAACGTAGTCTTTGTTAAAACAACCATGCCTACCTGTGGACCCCCCCCAACCCTCTCCTGCTACCCTTGCCACCACTGCTGAAAAAATATCCTGGGGGAACCACTGCGCTGGTGTATATTTGAAACATTCTTCAGTACTTGGTGTAGTATGTTCCTAGTTTACAGATTGAGCTGGAATGTAATGTGAATAATATTGCCTCCCAACCTGGTTGGGCTGAGAGAAGAGGGCTCGTCACATTTTAACATATCCCGAGCCCATGTGAAAACACTCGCATGTTCAACCAAATGTTATCTCTGGGTTTAGTTCCCTGAGTCTGTGTTTAAAAAAACAACAACATTGTAATTGGATTGAAATGTATCCTGCTGGCTCTGTCTTCCGCCATAGTAGGTCCTTTGTTTGTTGTTTCTTAACCCTGTAGGAGAATATAACATTATAGTAGACATCATGTACATTACTGGTCTTTAGCTGTGGTACTGACTAGACTCTCCTACACTATATGTACAAAAGTATGTGGACACTCCTTGAAATTAGTGTATTCGGCTATTTCACACACCGATTGCTGACGGCCATGCAATCTCCATAGACAAACATTGGCAGTAGAATGGCCTTACTGAAGAGCTTAGTGACTTTCAACGTGGCACTGTCATAGGATGCCACCTTTCCAACAAGTCAATTTGTAACATTTCTGCCCTGCTAGAGCTGCCCCGGGGAACTGCAAATGCTGTTATTGTGAAGTGGAAACGTCTAGGAGCACACAGCACGTAAAAATCATCTTTCCTTGGTTGCAACACCCACCACTGAGTTCTAAACTGCCTCTGGAATCAATTTCGGCACAAGAACTTTTCAACAGGAGCTTCATGAAATGGGTTTCCATGGCCGAGCAGCCGCACACAAGCCTAAGATCGCCATGCGCAATGCCAAGTGTCGGTTGGCGTGTTGTAAAGCTCGCCGTCATTGGACTCTGAAGCAGTGGAAACGTGTTCTCTGGAGTGATGAATCACACTTCACCATCTGGCAGTCCGATGGACGAATCTGGGTTTGGCGGATGCCAGGAGAACACTACCTGTCTTAATGCATAGTGCCAACTCTAAGGTTTGGAGGAGTAATGGTCTGGGGCTGTTTTTCATGGTTTAGGCTAGGCCCCTTGGTTCTATTGAAGGGAAATCTTAACGCTACAGCATAAAATAACACTCTAGACGATTCTGTGACTCTTTGTGGGAACAGTTTAGGGAAGGCCCTTTCCTGTTTCAGCATGATAATGCTCCTGTGCGCAAATCGAGGTCCATACAAAAATGGTTTGTCGAGATCAATGTGGAAGAACTTGACTGGTCTGCACAGAGCCCTGACCTCAACCCCATCAAACACATTTGAGATGAATTGGAAAGCCGACTGCGAGCCAGGCATAATTGCCCAACATCAGTGCCCGACCTCCCTAATGTTCTTGTGGCTGAATGGAAGCAAGTCTCCGCAGCAACGTTCCAACATCTAGTGGAAAAGCATTTCACGAAAAGTGGAGGCTGTTATAGCTTAAAGGGGGGACCAACTCCATATTAATGCCCGTGATTTTGGAATGAGATGTTTGACGAGCAGGTGTCCACATACTTTTGTAGTGTGTGTTTCCCGTGTACCCAGCCCAGTCACATTCACAGTAGCTGACAGGTAAACTGGACAGACTTCATAAAAGATTACTCTTCTTTGTTTTAGGAAAACCATGAACTAGACAGGAACGAAGGCCTGAAGTTTGCAAGAAAACATTCCATGCTGTTTATAGGTAAGTCGGGAGCTGGGAGGATTCCCCTCTCGGATGCGACTCGGGGCATGAGTTATGGCCCACCGTTATGCGGGGGAAACAGCTTTTTAAATACCTGTCATACCTGGACTGGAATGTCTGCCTGCTTCTATTCTTAGCCTTCTCTTTTTAATACCCTCTAACATCTTTCACTTTGTCTAAACCCCCCTTATGTGGACAAAGTTGTCTGATTTTATTTGAAATAAGCAATTTAATGACTTAAACCATTTTTTTGTCATTGTTACCATGTTTTTGCCTGTATTTAGTATAACATATTTTAGATAATTTTAATGATAACCATGTGGTAAATATACACTGTGTTAAAGAGCAGTGGGACCAACACTCATACATAATTGACTCGGAACAGAAGTTTATTCTGCCATTCCAGAGGCACCACTGATTTAGGAACCGTGTCAACTACTTTATTTTCTCTCCAATTTAAGAAACAACCATTTTGACCACTTTCAATTTTTACATTTACGTCATTTAGCAGACACTCTTACCCAGAGCAACTTACAGGAGCTATTAGGCTAAGTGCCTTGCTCAAGGGCACATCAACAGATTTTTCACCTAGTCATGGATTCGAACCAGTGTCCTTTTGGTTTGCTGGCACAAAGCTTTCAACCGCTAGGCTATCTGCCACTTTCATAAGATAAAATGTGTGTATGAAGTCTTTGTCCGAGTCTTTGTTATTCCAATCAGAACAGAAATGACTTCTACCAATCAATAGATACAGCTATTTTGAGCAACTTGTTCAAATTGTAGTACTCGGAGAGCACATTCTAGCTAAGCAATAACGCACAAGAGGCTGTGATAAACATAGTCCCAGGTAAATGACGTTGTTCGGTCCGACACGCAGCGGAGGCACACAATGTTCAGGAGAATTACCCTGTCTAGTTTCAGAGAAATGCAGCTGTGGAGGTCAGAAGCTAGATGACATGAAGGAGCAGCCAGTCACTGACAGTTGTTATGTCTGTCTGTATCCCTTCTTCCTCCTCTCCCCCTCTCTTTCTCTCCTACTTCCCCCCCACCCCCCTTTCTCTGGGCCAGAGGCCAGTGCTAAGACGCGTGATGGGGTCCAGTGTGCGTTTGAGGAGCTGGTTGAGAAGATCATCCAGACCCCTGGACTGTGGGAGAGCGAGACGCAGGGCCGAGGGGTCCAGCTGGGCCGGCAGGACCAGGTTGCAGGGGGTGGCTGTGGGGGTTACTGCTCCCTGGTATAGACCCACACTACATTCACACGCAACGCGCGCACATACGAAGCATAGACACTCATATACACACACACACATACGAAACGCACCCCACACACACACTCACTTGAAAGACACACCCAACCAAACACTCACACTGATGGCTGATGTCCTGCGATGAGGACTATGAAAGCTATAGTTTTCAGACTATTTCCCACATCAGCCCCTGAGGTGTGGAGTGAGGCAGGGCTGCTCATGACCAGCACCCTCCGCTCACTGGCTGTGATCATTCATAGGGATGTTGCTGTTTGCACACTTCCTGTTATCATGGCTATAATTCTGTTTTAAAGATACTGTCGGTCTTTCTGAAAATGAAATTAGTGTATGACTTGGTGGAATCGTGAGGTGGGGCACAGTACCATGGATAGCAGATGGGGGTATTATTTTCTAAATGAAAATAATATCACCATTTCTCAATTACGGTTGTATCGAGTTTTGTTTGTCCTCCCCCCTCAACACTTTTTTTCTTTGTAGAATTCCCCCCCCCCTCTCCTTTAACACTTTGTTCCTCTTAGCAAGGCAAGCTAGTGTGTGTTGACAGCTAGTGTGTGTTGGCTGCAGGGATGATTCTCCAGTGTGTCCATCTACCCTGTGTGATCATGCAACCTTGTTCTCCAGTGCTCGCCCTCCTAACAGCGCTGCAGATGATTTTCTTGTCAGGCCAAGCCGCCATGTATTCTCTCTCTCTTCTCTTTTTGTCTCTCTTCCACAAGCTGCCTCTTTTGTTCTGAAAATTATACAGTCACCATGTTTTTGGAACAAAGTTTTACAACTTTTCCTGACTTGGACTCAAAACTTTCAGCATTTTCTTGAAGGGTTTATAAATCAAACAGATTGGCACAGGAGGGTTGGCTATCCATTGTGTGTGTTATGAAAAAGAAACTAAACGAACCAACGCTGCATGTTTTGTTGGTTGTTCTAATGGGCTGTGACCAGCCTGGTTATCTGCCACTCGGACAGTTAAATATTAATATCAGTATCAGCGCTAGCGTCAGTCTTGCTTCAGCTTTTCATAATGTGTCCCTATATGGACACAATAAATTGAGTCATATGGGTGTTGGCATTGAAATCAAAGAAGGTGTAAGACCTGTTAAAAAAAAAAAAAAAGAGTTTTGCAATGCTCTGTCTCCACGTTCCATGTCCTTAGACCTTGCCTGTAGTTCTTGAGAGCCAGGAAGAATGTGTTGGGAAATGTAGTTTTGGGTGACCGTACCTATGGTATATTTGTCAGGAGTACACGGATGCCTTTACAGTATGTCTAATCAGAATATAATTATTTCTTATCCTTATTTGCATGTAGAGTTCTTTTAATTTTTCATGTTTGTTCTATCAATGCCTTGCAGAGACAGTTGCATTGTGTCCCAAATTGGCACCCTATTAACTATATAGTGCACTACTTTCAACCACCCTGGTCTAAAGTAGTGCACTATATAGAGAATTAGGGTGCCATCTCGGACACAAACTTGGACTGTATGAACCACACATACACAACAATTGAGTTAAATGTACCTTCATCCAGGACCTTGCACACAGGGTTTCGAGTAGACTGCATAGAGATGTTTTATTTGTCCTGAATGAACTAGACGTCTGCTTTATGATGGAAATGACAGAGGCTTTAACTCTTGAACGTGTTCTTTTCTGTTTATATGCGACAGCATATAAACACATTGTAAATTCATGTGTGTGTTTTGGAATACTTATGAAAATATGTATAATTCCTGTGTGGATTGTAAAATTTGAATGTATACATACTACAATTATAAAACCGCCCTATGTATTAAAGTGAATAAAGTAATTTTTAAAGGATTCTGAAGTTAATGCTTATTCCTGCCTGAGCTAAGGAGCCCTCGCCTACTGTAAAACAAAGGGCCAGATCCTATTAACTTAGTATAAATCTTCACACAGTACTTGTACTTCACCTCATCTGAGAAGTCTTCACAGAAAACGACCTAGACTACTTACCATGTTGGAAATGTCATCCTTTGGTGAGAACTGAAAAAGGGTTTATCTTAAAAGCCTGTTTTTGAATTCCACACGTTTACAGATCGAGCGGTAGATACAGTGGGGCAAAAAAAGTATTTAGTCAGCCACCAATTGTGCAAGTTCTCCCACTTAAAGATGAGAGGTCTGTAATTTTCATCATAGGTACACTTCCACTATGATAGACAAAAAGAGAAAGAAAATCACATTGTAGGATTTTTTTATGAATTTATTTGCAAATTATGGTGGAAAATAAGTATTTGGTCAATAATAAAAGTTTATCTCAATACTTTGTCATTGCCAACAAAGGGTATATAACAGAGGTCAAATGTTTTCTGTAAGTCTTCAAGGTTTTTACACTGTTGCTGGTATTTTGGCCCATTCCTCCATGCAGATCTCCTCAGTTGAATCTACATAAAGTTCTTCATACATGAGTTGTCATGCAGTCAATATGCTGTTCTGACCTTGTGTGCAAAGTCAGAGCAGTGATGTTTTGGGGCTGTTGCTGGGCAACACGGACTTTCAACTCCCTCCAAAGATTTTCTATGGTGTTGAGATCTGGAGACTGGCTAGGCCACTCCAGGACCTTGAAATGCTTCTTACGAAGCCACTTCGTTGCCCGGGCGGTGTGTTTGGGATCATTGTCATGATGAAAGACCCAGACACGTTTCATCTTCAATGCCCTTGCTGATGGAAGGAGGTTTTCACTCAATCTCACAATACATGGCCCCATTCATTCTTTCCTTTACACGGATCAGTCGTCCTGGTCCCTTTGCAGAAAAACAGCCCCAAAGCATGATGTTTCCACCCCCATGCTTCACAGTAGGTATGGTGTTCTTTGGATGCAAGTCATCATTCTTTGTCCTCCAAACACAACGAGTTGAGTTTTTACCAAAAAGTTATATTTTGGTTTCATCTGACCATATGACATTATCCCAATCTTCTTCTGGATCATCCAAATGCTCTCTAGCAAACTTCAGACGGGCCTGGACATGTACTGGCTTAAGCAGGGGGACACGTCTGGCACTGCAGGATTTGAGTCCCTGGCGGCGTAGTGTGTTACTGATGGTAGGCTTTGTTACTTTGGTCCCAGCTCTCTGCAGATCATTCACTAGGTCCCCCTGTGTGGTTCTGGGATTTTTGCTCACTGTTCTTCTGATCATTTTGACCCCACGGAGTGAGATCTTGCGTGGAGCCCCAGATCGAGGGAGATTATTAGTGGTCTTCCATGTCCTAATAATTGCTCCCACAGTTGATTTCTTCAAACCAAGCTGCTTACCTATTGCAGATTCAGTCTTCCCAGCCGGGTGCAGGTCTACAATTTTGTTTCTGGTGTCCTTTGACAGCTCTTTGGTCTTGGCCATAGTAGAGTTTGAAGTGTGACTGTTTGAGGTTGTGGACAGGTGTCTTTTATACTGATAACAAGTTCAAACAAGTGCCATTAATGCAGGTAACGAGTGGAGGACAGAGGAGCCTCTTAAAGAAGAAGTTACAGGTCTGTGAGAGCCAGAAATCTTGCTTGTTTGTAGGTGACCAAATACTTATTTTCCACCATAATTTGCAAATAAATTCATTTAAAAATCCTACAATGTGATTTTCTGGATTTTTTTTTTCCTTCTCACTTTGTCTGTCATAGTTGAAGTGCACCTATGATGAAAATTACAGGCCTCTCATCTTTTTAAGTGGGAGAACTTGCACAATTTGGTGGCTGACAATCGTTTTTTTGCCCCACTGTATGTGTTTGGTTTAAACACTTTTCGAGGACTCCTTACAGCTCCCTGTGATTTCTAAATCATCCTATGGGCAGCTGGTCAGGAAACCCACTAGTATTTCGCCTTGGTGCGGTGGCTTTGACTGGGATGTGCATCAGTCCTGTGTCATTATGAAAGGGCTGGCTTAACCCACTACCCTCAGTATTTCCTTGCTGCTCAGCGAAGCCTGTTAATCTGAAAACACAGACCTACAACATAACTGAAGGTCTGTAGCATCAACAGACCTAACCACTTCATTGTTATATTGAGAATCTGCTTTATTACACAGACCAGAGGTTTGTCAGTGCAGAAAGTACATTAGAAGGAACATTTTCCCAGAGGATTCTCAACCACCACCAACTCAAAACTCAAGACTTTGGTTCAAAAACTTTAGCTACATTTGATTGAGCCTGCCTGGCGCAATGGATCTAATCGACTAGCACAAGGTGCAAACTCTGCTCATCTTGCAGACCTCAATCTAATGCTCAAAGTTATCTGAAACTAAATAAATACTATTTGAACCGAGGTCTGACAATTGACCACCAGTGGGATATACAGTGCATTTGGAAAGTATTCAGACCCCGTGACTACATTTTGTTACGTTACAGCCTTATTCTAAAATGGATTCAATTGTTTTTCCACCTCATCAATCTACACACACTACCCCATAATGATAAAGCAAAAACGGGAATATCACATTTACATAAGTATTCAGACCCTTTACTTCAGCGATTACAGCCTCAAGTCTTTTTGGGTGTGACGCTACAAGCTTGGCACACCTGTATTTGGGGAGTTTCTCCCATTCTTCTCTGCAGATCCTATCAAGCATGCATTGTCAACCGTGGAACCTTACTTAGACAAGTGTGTTCCTTTCCAAGTCCTGTCCAATCAATTACATTTACCACAGGTGGACTCCAATCAAGTTGTAGAAACATCTCAGGGATGATCAATGGAAACAGAATGCACCTGAGCTCAATCTCATAGCAAAGGGTCTAAATACTTTAGTAAAATTATTTGTTTTCATTTTATGTAAATTAGGAAACAAATATTTTATCCATTTTTAGAATAAAGCTGTAATGTAACAAAATGTGGAAAAAGTCAAGGAGTCTGAATACTTTACGAATGCACAGTATGACACAGCCTGCCACCTTACGGCCACGTCCCATTGCATTCTCTTTCCACTTAACACTATTCAAATTTGTACTAGCAATAGTTTAGTATTATAACAGTATGTCGAAGTCCCAAATGGCACCCTATTCCCTACATAGTGCACCACTTTTGACCAGGTTGTGGCAGGTAGCCTAGTGGTTAGAGCTTTGGGACAGTAACCGAAAGGTTACTAGATGGAATCCCAGAGCTGACAAGGTTAACATCAGTCGTTCTGACCCTGAACAAGGCAGTTAGCCCACTGTTCTTAGGCCATCATTGTGAAGAAGAATTTGTTCTTAACTGACTTGCCTAGTTAAATAAAGGTTACGTTAAAAAATATGTGTCGCAGAAAATGTGTAGTCAGTCAGGTTTTTAAGGGACTGGGTTGAGACAGTCTGAGTGGCCAGCCGGGCTAAGCTAACAGAGTGGGTCTGTGTCTCATTAGCACGGGCTCCTCTCCGCCAGGCCGTATGGGTTTTGGGTTAGCGCTAGCTCAGACGAGCCTCTCAGGAGAGCCGTCATGCTGTCATGTGTAAAAATTTTACGAGACGTCGGGCATCGTTTCATAAGGTGTCGGGTTCCCAGACGTCACTCAGTTTGTCATGCTCGTTGTCGGTCTGCTATCAGTTAATTGTTTTGCCATGCTGACCAGAAGAAAGAATGGGGGAGAGAACAATTGAAAGGATCACGCTCTCTGTTACTGATGCTGGGAGAGATCTGAGTTATCGGGGGCCTTAAGGCTAATAGGTTAACCATGAGGATAGCCTCCTCTCCGCTCGGCGCCCACAAAGTGTTGTGTGTGAAAGTAATGGGGAGCACTGGTGAGTCGACATTGCAACAGGCCTTGTCTGAAAAGCTACTCCCTCCACACTATTGTGCCAACTTCAATCAAGCCGTATGTACCATGCTGGCTCTTATTCACATTGTCCCTTGCAACACAGTTCCAGTAGTTGGGTGGGTAGCCAGGCCGGAGCAGCAGGGCTTGGTTCGGCTCAGCTCAGTAAGTGTGAAAAGGGTGGTCTATAAGCAGGGCTGGGGAGTAACTGAGTAACTTATTTTTTAACTGTAATTTGTTATGTTACCAGCAACAATATTGTAATCAGATTACAGATACTTTGAAGAACTAGATGATTACTTCTTGGATTACTTCGCGATGTTTACGAGAAAAAAATACATTATGACACTTGTGCACAAGTTTTTAAGTTTGTTCCACCTCAGCGAGTCTGACCACAATTCAGAGACCACTATGATGACACAGCAAATAGGTTTGATGGATACTTTTTGTCTTCTAGGTTAAGGGAAAAACAATCCAAAAGTAAGTAATCAGATTACTGAGTTTAAGTAATCAACAAGTTATGTTACTGATTACAATTTTGGACTGATAACTTAAACGGATTACATTTAGAAAGTAACCTACGCAACCATGCCTATAAGGCACCTGTGCTTCTGCAAACTTTTCAAGTGTTGACGTTCTGAAGTGAGGTAGAGGAAAATGCCCCTCCATCCCTCCATCCTCCTTCCCTACCCTCTGAAGTCAGTAAGCTCCAGCTTCAGCCAAGCTCCCTGGCCTTCTCCTCTCTTAGGTTACCCCGTGTACGTCCCAAATGGCGCCCTATTCCCTATATATTACAGTACATTTGACCAGATCCCTATGGGCCATGGTCAAATGAAATGCACTATTAAGGAAATAGGGTGTGATTTGGGAAGCAACCTCTCTCTGTACCAGAAGCCTCTGAGGTAATGCAACCAACAGCCCCAGGACTGATGAGACTGTCAATGCAGGTGGAAACACACTAATTAGGTTGAATCTCCTGTTTAGATTGTCGTTTTACACTCTGTCACCTGTTATTTCATCAGGAGCTTCTTGTTTCACAATTTCAGTGGTCCCTCGGAGATGTATGGCCCTCCTTTTGTCCTATAATACTACTCCTTCACTCCCTCGATCTTCTCTACCCCCTCTCACACTCTCTCTACCTCCCTCTCTCTTTCTTTACCTCTCACTTTCTTTCTCTAACTCCCTCTCTCTTTCTGTACCTCCCTCTCTCTTTCTTTACCTCTCACTTTCTTTCTCTAACTCCCTCTCTCTTTCTGTACCTCCCTCTCTCTTTCTTTACCTCTCACTTTCTTTCTCTACCCCCTCTCACACTCTTTCTCTACCTCCCTCTCTCTTTCTGTACCTCCCTCACTCTTTCTTTACCTCTCACTTTCTTTCTCTACCACCCTCTCTTTCTCTCCCTCCCTCTCTCTTTCTCTCCCTCCCTCTCACTCTCTTTCTCTACCTCCCTCTCTCTTTCTCTACCTCCCTCTCTCTTTCTCTACCTTCCCTCTTTCTCTACCTCACTCGCTTTCTCTACCTCCCTCTCCCTCTCTTTCTCTACCTCCCACTCTCTTTCTCTACCTCTCACTCTCTTTCTCTACCTCTCACTCTCTTTCTCTACCTCTCACTTTCTTTCTCTACCTCCCTCTTTCTCTCTCTACCTCCCTCTCTCTTTCTCTACCTCCCTCTCTCTCTCTCTACCTCCCTCTCTCTTTCTCTACCTATCAATCTCTTTCTCTACCTCCTTCTCTCTTCATCTACCTCCCTCACTCTCTTTCTCTACCTACCTCTCTCTTTCTCTACTTTCCTCTCTTTCTCTTTGTATCTCTCACTCTCTTTCTCTACCTCCCTCTCATTCCAGATCACAGTCTCCTGTTTTTTGAAATTGTGTCCTGAAACAGTATGAACAGAGATATTGTTGATGTTGACATAATGTTAAGGCAGGGTTAGAGTAGTGTAGGGCCCACTGAAGTTAGATTCTGTCCTCCTCAGAAAGGTGTGATCAAATCCTCTGAGATACCAGGCCTACAAGATCACCTATCAATCAGACTGGAGCAGCCCCATAACTGAATAATCCCTGACCTTTTGTGAGTAGGAAACGTCTACCCCTGCTTGGTGCGAACCCATGGCCTAATTTCATGTATTCAATTTGACTTGTAATTCAGTTGTAATTGAGTTTCCTCACGATTTGAAACTAAGTGATTGTATTGTAACCTATATTTGTTATTTGGGAAAACACAGACTCCTATGTAAAGGTCCCTAAAGAAAGCAAGGGAGAGGGACTCAAGTGATTCCACACCCATACAGCGGAAGCTCCTTTCTCTACAGGGCAGTCTTTCATCTTGGCCTCAGGTTACTGTGTTAATAAGCACAGGGCTCAGAGAGGGACTGACCACACACACACACACACACGCACACGCACGCACGCACGCACGCACGCACGCACACACACACACACACACACACACACACACACACACACACACACACACACACACACACACACACACACACACACGTACCACCCCACCATCCTGTGGAAACCAAATGAAAGGATGAGTACCACCATTCATCATCCATCTACCCATAATTCCCCTGTTTATTGCGCTCCCCGCTTCACTCTCCTGTGGCATATTTCTGGCATACTCGGGCCCTCCCCAGAATTCTTTAGCTGTGCTGTCATTCACCCACACCACCCGACCGCTTGTCACAAAAAGCCCTCCGGTCAGATCTGGACTCGTGCTACTATAACATGGAAGCAAATATCCATACAGGCCCAAGCTTATTGGATTCTATAATAAACTAATCACATTGTGTCAACATGGGCTGGGTGTAAGCTTTCCACATGCCTGAAACCCTTTTTTCATCCATGTTTTACTGCTATGCTTCTATCTCGACCCGCCTTGAAAAAAATACATATATTATTAAACTCCCTTTGGTCTACATGATTGGCATGTATAGAAACAAATTCATTATTTTGTATAAATAATCCTGCTCTGTGTTATAATTGCGCTGCTTATTTTCCTTTGCCAGGATGATCTGGTTTTCGGGGCTGTACTATTGAATTCATTACAAACCACAAAGACCAGAAGTCCCTGCAGTTTGACTGGCATTGATGAGGCGTGTAGGTCTGTCAGGGTGGGGAGGATACAGGGTTACTTTCCCTCAAACATTGAATAGGCGTGCCACCTTGGACAGAATAGGGGGTGTTTAAGAGAAGCAGTAGAAAGTATTGACCTGACAAGTAGTTCAATAGTAGTAAACCCTTGCCACTTAATTTGAGTTGGTAGTCTTGCCACTTTTGTTGGTTGCTTTGCCATTTTTGCAGGGTGTTTTGCACAGCATAGTGCCTTTGCCCTGCAGCTTACCTCTTACTTAATGTATGTTTTTCCAACATGTCTGTTCCATTGTGCTCAGGATGTAACCTGAGGTTACGTTTATTACCCTGAACCACAGGAAGCTCAGGTTCTTTAAGATGTACAGCGGACAATTGAAATTGAAAACACAGACGGGCCCCTGACCTCAACCTCTACCTCTTTCTCGACTCCCACCCTCCCACTTGCCAAGTAGAATATCTCTCTCTCCCTTTCTCTCTCTCGCTCTCACTCTCTCTCCCTGTCTTCCTCTCTCTCTCTTTCCCTCTCCTTCTAAGTAGAATACAGCTCTTGCTCTATAAAGAAACTATAGATGAGTTTCACATAGACAGACACATCAAAAGTACTGTACATGAGTTTTGCTTGATCTAATCCCAGTCAACATCTTGTATCCACTTCTTTTGGGTAATTCATTTCAATCAGATTCAAAAGGAAAACAATAGTCTGACTACTCTTGTAACCCAGAACCAAATCTCTGTGTTACATCTATGTTAACAGTCACGCAAAACTCTGAACAACATTTCAGAGTTCCAAATGGAACACTATTTACCTTTACAGTGCACTACCATTTGGGCTCTCGTCAAAGGTAGTGCACTATAAAGGATAGTGCCATTTGGCCCGCAGGCATAGTGAAGTGTATGCGATCTACATGTTTCATTTAGTTCAGGTCATGCTACCACTAAGTCACTCTCTGGTGCAGAGAAGGTTATAGCTTTTATGTCTTGTTCGTTAAAGCTCCTTGAAGATCGAGACATGACCTTGAAGATCGAGTTCACCTCACCCACTACACTACTATACCTGAAAGGCCAATCAGCAAGGAAGAAGCCACTGTTCCAAAACGCCATAAAAAGCCAGGCTACGGTTTGCAACTGCACATGGGGACAGAAATGGTACGTTTTGGAGAAATGTCCTCTGGTCTGATGAAACAAAATTAAAACTGTTTGGCCATAATGACCATCGTTATGTTTGGAGGAAAAAGGGGGAGACTTGCAGCTGAAGAACACCATGCCAACCGTGAAGCACGGGGGTGGCAGTATCATGTTGTGGGGGTGCTTTGCTGCAGAAGGGACTGGTGCACTTCACAAAATAGATCACGAGGAGGAAAATGATGTGGATATATTGAAGCAACATCTCAAGACATCATTCAGGAAGTTAAAGCTTGGTCGCAAATGGGTCTTCCAAATGGACAATGACCCCAAGCATACTTCCAAAGTTGTGGCAAAATGGCTTAAGACAACAAAGTCAAGGTATTGGAGTGGCCATCACAAAGCCCTGACCTAAATCCTATAGAACATTTGTTGGCAGAACTGAAAAAGTGTGTGCGAGCAAGGAGGCCTACAAACCTGACTAAGTTTCACCAGCTCTGTCAGGAGGAATGGGCCAAAATTCACACAACTTATTGTGGGAAGCTTGTGGAAGGCTAACCAAAATATTTGACCCAAGTTAAACAATTTAAAGGCAATGCTGCCAAATACTAATTGAGTGTATGTAAACTTCTGACCCACTGGGAATGTGATGAAATAAATAAAAGCTGAAATAATCATTCTCTCAACTATTATTCGGACATTTCACGTTCTTAACATGAAGTGGTGATCCTAACTGACCTAAGACAGGGAATTTGATTAAATGTCAGGAATTGTGAAAATCTGAGTTTCAATGTATTTGGCTGGTGTATGTAAACTTCCGACTTCAACTGTATGTGGACACCCCTTCAAATGAGTGGAGTCGGCTATTTCAGACACACCCGTTGCTGACACGTGTATAAATTTAGTAAACAGCCATGCAATCTCCATAGACAAACATTTGCAGTGGAATGGCCTTACTGAAGAGCTCAGTGACGTTCAACGTGGCACCGTCATAGGATGTCACCTTTCCAACAAGTCAGTTCGTCAAATGTCTGCCCTGCTAAAGCTACCTCGGTCAGCTGTAAGTGATATTATTGTGAAGTGGAGATTTCTAAGAGCAACAACTGCTCAGCCGCGAAGTGATAGGCGACACAAGTTCACAGAATGGGACCGCCGAGTGCTGAAGCTTGTAACACATAAAAATCGTCCATCCTCGGTTGCAACACTCACTACCGAGTTACAAACTACCTCTGGAAGCAACGTCAGCACAGGAACAGTTTGTTGGGAGCTTCATGAAATGGGTTTCCATAGCCAAGGAGCAGCACACAAGCCTAAGATCACCATTCGCAATGCCAAGCGTTGGCTGGAGTGGTGAAAAGCTCACCGGCATTGGAGTCTGGAGCAGTGGAAATGCGTTCTCTGGAGTGATGGCGGACAAATCTGGGTTTGCCGGATGCCAGAACGCTCCCTGCCAAATGCAAAGAGCTCGGTGTGAAAGATCTTGACTGACCTGAACAGAGCCCTAACCTCAACCCCATCAAACACCTTTGGGATGAATTGGAATGCTGACTGTGAGCCAGGCCTAATCGCCCAACATCAGTGCCCGACCTCCCTAATGATCTTGTGGCTGAATGGAAGAAAGTCCCTGCAGCAATGTTCCAACATCTAGTGGAAAGCCTTCACAGAAGAGTGGAGGCTGTTATAGCAGCAAAGGGGTGACCAACTCAATATTGATGCCTATGATTTTGGAATGAGATGTTCGACAAGCTGGTTCCACATACTTTTGGTCATGCAGTTTATGTTACGTTTTGTATGATATGTTGGATGTCCATCAACTGTTTCATATTATGAATTACAATTTGTATTATATGTTACGAATGTACTAAATGTACAACATGTTATGAATTTGCAAAACGTACAATATTTTACGAATTTTCAAAATGTATGATATGTTACGAATTCTAGCTAGGTTGCTTGGTTACTAACGTTAGCTAGCTGGCTAACGTTTAGGGTTAAGGTTAGGGTTAAGTATAGGACTTAGGTTAAAGGGTTAGGGGAAGGGGAAGGGTTAGCTTAAAAGGTTAAGGTTAGGGGAAGAGTTAGCTAACATGTTGAATAGTAGTAAGTAGACTAAGTAGTAAGTACAAGTTCTGGCACCGACAGAGAAGGCCGTCTCGCTTTGCGTTCCTTTTTACAACAACCACCCGAGCTGCTGCCTGTTCACCACGCTATCATCCAGAAGGCGAGGTCAGTACAGGTGCATCAAAGCGGGGACCCAGAGACTGAAGAACAGCTTCTATCTCAAGGCCATCAGACTGTTAAACAGCCATCACTAACATTGAGTGGCTGCTGCCAACATACTGACTCATCTCTAGCCACTTTAATAATGAAAAATGCATGTAATAAATGTGTCACTAGCCACTTTAAACAATGCCACTTTATATAATGTTGACATACCCTACATTACTAATCACATATGTATATACTGTATTCTGTACCATCTACTGCATCTTTCCTATGCCGCACAGCCATCGCTCATCCATATATTTTTATGTACATATTCTTATTAATTCCTTTACACTTGTGTGTATAAGGTAGTTGTTGTGAAATTGTTAGGTTAGATTACTTGTTAGATTTTACTGCATGGTCGGAACTAGAAGCACAAGCATTTTGCTACACTCGCATTAACATCTGCTAACCATGTGCATGTGACAAATAAGATTTGATTTGAGTTGAAAAGTTGCTAATTAGCTCAAATGCTAAAGTTGTCCATGATGAGATTCAAACTTGTGTTGATAGACGTTTGCGTTATACTCCCACCCAACCAACTCCATTTTTGCCTTAAGTAACAATCTGTGTTATGTAACCATGCCAAACGTAACATATACTAATTTGAGTGTCCCAGATTTACATTTACTATGTTACCTCTAGTCTATGAGACCAGGCTGTTTGTTTAGGTTATATTTATGACTGGTATTTTGGTTTTCTGTCTAAGAATTTTATACTGGCGAATGGAAAAATAATAATTTCATGAATTCCTTGTCATCACATATTTAATATTTTGAAAAATATCACCATATCTGAAAGACCTCAAAGATTTATGACTCAAAAATACTAAAATGGTTGGAAAATGTTTTCATTGCACAGATGTTTATCACTTTTTAGACTAATATTGAATACAAGACGATAGATTTGGATCCAAAAAGTACATTTTATAGATGTTGTTATACTTTTATAATATTTTAGAAATCAATATATTTTGGATTTGGAATACTTTATTGATACAGTGGTATAATTTACAATAGTGGGACAGTTTACTGTGGTACTGGAGAAAAGAGACCCTGTACTTTATAGATTTGTTCCAAATGGCACCCTATTCCATTTATAGTTCACTACTTTTGACCAGGACAAAATGGAATAATAGGGTGCTATTTGGAATGCAGACTGTTAGTTAGTGGCAGATGTAGAAGCTGGAAAACTGTGTGTGTGTGCGTGCATCTGCGCATGTGTCTGCATGTATGTGTGTGTATGCATGTGTGCGTGTGTTGTTTGTGTGGGAGTGTGTGTGTTTTGTAATGGTAACAGCCTCGCCCGGGCCGGGGGCCTTTAGGTTTGGCTGTTTTGTCTACTTATCACCCACCTCAAGGCCATAATGTGGAGGACGTTAGTAACCTGCTGGGCCTGAGCCTGGCTTAACATAGACTGGCACCGGCTCTAAAAACTCTACACATCTAATTTTACATCAGCTTTCACAAACAATATGTTCAGACACACACACACACACACACACACACACACACACACACACACACACACACACACACACACACACACACACACACACACACACACACACACACACACACACACACACACACACACACACACACACACACACACACACACACACACACACACACACACACACACACACACACACACACACACACACACACACACACACACACTCCTGCCCTTCCTAGGTAAGCAGATACAGTAACAATGGTTTAGGTTCCCCACAGTGCCGGGTTGGGGCTTGGGGCCCGCCTTGGCTCCTGGCTACCAACGTCAAGGTGTGTGTGTGTGTGTCTGTCTGTGCATTGGCTCCTGGCTCCTCACCATACAGACCCTGAGTGGCTTCAAACTCATGCATGGTGTTGGATAGCAGCAGGCACATTTCCAAGAGTTCAAATATTTACATTCGTCCAATCAAGCGGCAGACAGTAGCGCATATATTTCAGTGAGGTCATCAGTGTGCTGCCTCCCACTCCCACCGCAGAGCTTAGGGGTTCCAGGGTACTGAAGCTCAAAGTGTGCTCCCGGGACACAGCCGAATCACCGAGTATAACACACACACACAGTGGACAGTTATTGATGTTGTCCCCTCCTCCTCTGTCTGTCTCTTTCCGAGCTTCAAATATTTTGAGGTAGTTGATCTTCATCTAGGTTTCAGAACTTGATCTTATCTTTTTTGGAACATTTCAGTGGTCTCTCTGTTTTGTCCTTGATTTATTTTCTCTGTCTCCTCTGTGTAAAGAACTGCAACTGAAATGACAGCCATTCAGGGGTCAGAACCAGGATACCATCATATATTTGTCTGAGAACATATGACCGGATGAGGTGCTAAAACGTTCTCTGAAACCTCATTTCCCCCACAATGTTAGTTTTATTAGGTCCATTCTAATAACAAATACCAGGCATGTATTATAACAGTATAACACATGGACTACATTCTCAAAAGGTACATAAACGACTGTTAGAGATCATTGGTTAGATTAGGTTTGTGGGGTTCTGTGTATGGGTGTCATATAATAAACCTACCTACAGTAGAACTTTATATCTATAACTGAGGACTCCTCTGAAGGAGATGAGCGGTATATGATGATTAAATAGCAGTCATTTAAATAGGACCCAGTGACGCAAAACTCAACCCTGACAAACGCCAGAGCATCTGGGTCTGGGATGACATGTAGTACATGGGGATGTGATGTTCCAAATGGCACCCTATTCCCTATGTAGAGCCATACTTTTGACCCGAGCCCTACGGCCCGTGGACTAAAGTAGTGCACTTGACAGAAAATAGGGTGCCACTTGGGACGCAACCATGGCCGTCCAACCATCTGGGCATAAGTCCTAAGTAGATCACTCTCAGGCCTTTTATAGATTTGGCCTGCAGACAGACACATAGACAGACAGACACACAGACAGACAAAGCAGTAGCCACTGGAATACAACGGAAACTTGTAAAGAGATCAATTCAATGTTGATTCAATGAAGCGGATTAATCAATCACACTCTTTAATACAATTGAAGCCCTCGAGACTCTTATGAACTCAGCAAAAAAATAAACGTCCCCTTTTCAGCACCCTGTCTTTCAAAGATAATTCGTAAAAATCCAAATATCTTCACAGATCTTGATTGTAAAGTGTTTAAACACTGTTTCCCATGCTTGTTCAAAGAACCATAAACAAGTAATGAACATGCACCTGTGGAACGGTCGTTAGGCAATTAAGGTCACAGTTCTGAAAACTTAGGACACTAAAGAGGCCTTTCTACTGACTCTGAAAAACACCAAAAGAAAGATTCCCAGGGTCACTGCTCATCTGTGTGAACGTGCCTTAGGCATGCTGCAAGGAGGCATGAGGTCTGCAGATGTGGCCAGGGCAATAAATTGCAATGTCCGTACTGTGAGACGCCTAAGACAGCGCTACAGGAAGACAGGACAGACAGCTGATCGTCCTCGCAGTGGCAGACCACGTGTAACAACACCTGCACAGGATCGGTACATCCAAACATCACATCTGCAGGACAGGTACAGGATGGCAACATCCACTGCCCGAGTTACACCAGGAACGTACAATCCCTCCATCAGTGCTCAGACTGTCCGCAATAGGCCGAGAGAGGCTGGAATGAGGACTTGTAGGCCTGTTGTAAAGGCAGGTCCTCACCAGACATCACAGGGAACAACGTTGCCTATGGGCACAAACCCACCGTCGCTGGACCAGACAGGACTGCCAAAAAGTGTTCTTCACTGATGAGTCGCGGTTTTGTCTCACCAGGGGTGATGGTCAGATTCGCGTTTATCGTCGAAGGACATGACTCATCCTGACATGACCCTCCAGCATGACAATTCCACCAGCCATCGTTCTGTGCGTGATTTCCTGCAAGACAGGAATGTCAGTGTTCTGCCATGGCCAGCAAAGAGCCAGGATCTCAACCCAATAGAGCACGTCTGGGGCTTGTTGGATCGGAGGATGAGGGCTAGGGCCATTCCCCCTGGAAATGTCGGGGAACTTGCAGGTTCCTTGGTGGAAGAGTGGGGTAACATCTCACAGCAAGAACTGGCAAATCTGGTGCAGTCTATGAGGAGGAGATGCACTGCAGTACTTAATGCAGCTGGTGGCCACACCAGATACTGACTGTTACTTTTGATTTTGACCCTCTCTTTGTTCAGGGGACACATTATTCCATTTCTGTTAGTCACATGTCTGTGGAATTTGTTCCGTTTATATCTCAGTTGTTGAATCTTGTTATGTTCATGTTCAGCTTTCTGAAAATAAATGCAGTTGACAGTGAGAGAACATTTATTTTTTTGCTGAGTTTATATTTCCAGCTGCTCTATACAGTACTCGCTTTATTGGTTCATACGCACGTATATCCTTAATTTTCTGTTGACCCAACCTGACCTGGGTTTTCATTCAATGTCTCCATTATCAAATGAGTTTATAAGGTGGTTGATGAGCAATGCTTCTTGATAGATAAGCTCTCTGTGAACACACTCCTAATTTGGGTAATATTTAATATATTGTCGGCTGGATGAAACATTTCAGGGCAGTAAATAAGAATGGCCTTGCAGAATGCATCGTAAGAGTGCGTGCAGAGTGCGTGCAGAGTGTGTGCATAATGCATCGTAAGAGTGCGTGCAGAGTGCGTGCGTGCGTGCTTTCGTGCGTGTTTGCGTGTTTGCGTGCGTGTTTGCGTGCGTGTTTGCGTGCGTGCTTGCGTGCGTGCGTGTTTGCATACGTGTTTGTGTGTGTCCAGTGCCATAATAGTAGATCTACTCACTCTCAATATTGCTAATAGTATTTCATAGAAAACTACCCTGGGCATATGGTCTGGACACATGGAAGCCTTTGTGTATAATTTGTTCATGTGCCAGTCAATGAGATGTGATACCCTGTACATGCAGATATGTGATTCAAGCAGGGAGAGGCAAACTCCGTCCATCAACAATGTATCTTTGTGCTTCCAAACACAAACGTGTTAACGCGAGAGGACCTTACATGTCCCGTCCCAAATAGCACCCTATTCCCTATATAGTGCACTACTTTGACCAGGGCTCTGGTCAAAAGCAGTGCATTGTAAGTGAACAGGGTGTTGTTTGGGACGGGGCCACAGTCTCCCCGGCCATCCTCGTCCCTGCCAAGCCAAGCCACATTCCTACGGCAGCTGCCATTTTTTTTTCTACATCTGTTGCATTGACGTGGTTTCACTTGACTGTAGTCAGGAATTTATTCAACTTTTCTCTTAAGAAATAGTACAGAACAGAAACATAGACCCAACCTTTTTTCTCTCTTCTTTTCATTATTTGTGATCCCACAGCTGTCATTATATTATGAGGGGTTATGCTACTGCTACTGCTGGACTGGTGTCTGTGGGACATGGACAATGTTTCTGATCTAACACAACTGTCTGTGGACATGGAATGGAACTGTAGCAGAGAACCATTATACCATGGATACAAGACAGAGAAGATTTAATCCTGAAGAATAGACAGAACTGGGAATAACTAGTACATGGGAAGTTGAGAGAATGCGGAAAGTACACTGAACTCATTTATTGGTCTTGCTGATGGCATAGGTTCTGTTATACCTTAGAAAATGACATTCAACAACCAAGTTCTACTGAGTTATAGCTGTTGTTTATTAGGTACACCCATGTAGTACCAGGTCAGACCCCATGTGTGTGTGTGTTCCTGTTTGCGTGCCTATGTGTGTGTGCTCATGCGTGTGTGCTTGCATGCATAAATTGGCTATTACCCCCAATCCCATTGGAAGTTGGGTTTGTTTGTAGCAGCTGTTTCGCCAGGTCCGTCTCAGGAGAACAACAGCAGGTTAGTTATAAAGAGGGGATTATGGAGGTTTGGAAACAGCTGAGGGTTAGGAAAAAGCTAACCCTGCCTTTTTCTTGCAATGTTACAGGCGTGTGTGTGTGTGTGTGTGTGTGTGTGTGTGTGTGTGTGTGTGTGTGTGTGTGTGTGTGTGTGTGTGTGTGTGTGTGTGTGTGTGTGTGTGTGTGTGTGTGTGTGTGTGTGTGTGTGTGTGTGTGTGTGTGTGTGTGTGTGTGTGTGTGTGTGTGTGTGTGTGTGTGTGTGTGTGTGACTGTGGACATGTTTATCTATACTTATGGGGACCAGAAGTCCCCACAAGAATAGTAAACTAACAAAAGTTTGACCAACTGGGGACATTTTCTTAGTCCCCACAAGGCTAAATGCTATTTCTAGGGGGTTTAGGGTTAAGGTTAGAATTAGTGTTAGGGTTCAAATTAGGGTTAGGGTTAGTGTTAAAACGGCTAGCTTCAGTCAGCTGATTCTAGCCATCCTTTCTGGTAAGTTCTAGTCGGGCAGCTTAGTCTCCTATTCAGAGGACCCCCACTTTTGTTAGTGTCTTATTGGTCAAGGTCATGCCAAATACTTATTACCACATCTCGTTCAGCTTATCAGCAGCCTTGATTCCCGGGACTTCAGTTTCAGTTGGTCTATGACCTCAGCATGCTGTGTGGTCAGAAATGTGCTTTCCCCATCCTGAAGAGCATTTCCACAGTTTCCTCTCCTGCTGAACTTTTCCTCCTGTGGACTGAATCCCTGTATGTCTGATGTTTAATTGTGCGTGCATCTAAACGTAAATGCCTTGAGATCTGCGTCATGTTATGTTGAGCTACATTTTGTGGTTTATTGTGGTCAATTACCATGCGTTGATCTTGTTAGCTAAATCCCGCTAGTGTTAGCACTACTGTTAACATTTTGCATTGAAATGAGCACTTTATACATTGTGTTAGCTAATCCAAGTTTATCATTTTAAAAGGCTAATTGATCATTAGAAAATCTTTTACAATTATGTTAGCACAGCTGAAAACTGTTCTGATTAAAGAAGCAATAAAACGGTCCTCCTTTAGACTAGTTGAGTACCTGGAGCATCAGCATTTGACTCAGACTGGCCAATAAAAAGAAAAGATTAAGATGGGCAGAATAACACAGACACTGGACAGAGGAACTCTGCCTAGAAGGCCAGCCTCCTGGAGTCGCTTCTTCATTGTTGAAGTTGAGATTGGTGTTGGTACTATTTAATGTAGCTGCCAGTTGAGGACTTGTGAGGCGTTTGTTATATAATGATCATCTCAGAGAGTTCAGTGGGGCATTGAGGGCAAATAAAGGCCACACTCTTTATGGTGGAAAATAAACCGTCAGAGATATTATGTATTATATCTACAGTAGATGCTGATATTTAGTCATGAATGGTTTGAGGTAAAGTATCCCTCTCTCTCTCTCTCTCTCTCTCTCTCTCTCTCTCTCTCTCTCTCTCTCTCTCTCTCTCTCTCTCTCTCTCTCTCTGTTGCTCTCTCTCTCTCTCTCTCTGTGTATCTCTCTCTCTCTCTCTCTCTCTCTCTCTCTCTCTCTCTCTCTCTCTCTCTCTCTGTTGCGCTCACTCTCTCTCTCTCTCTCTCTCTCTCTCTCTTTCTCTCTCTCTCTCTCTCTCTCTCTCTCTCTCTCTCTCTCTCTCTCTCTCTCTCTCTCTGTTCTCTCTCTCTCTCTCTCTCTCTCTCTCTCTCTCTCTCTCTCTCTCTCTCTCTCTGTATCTCTCTCTCTCTCTCTCTCTGTATCTCTCTCTCTCTCTCTCTCTCTCTCTCTCTCTCTCTCTCTCTCTCTCTCTCGACTGGTGTGTTGCTCGTTCTTGATCTCCTCACTTGTGACCGTTTCTCAAGTCGAAACAACCCCAACCCTCCACCGCATGTACTAATAAGTCCACTCAACCCTTTTGTTTTAACTTGACATGATGTATCATTTCCACCCCTTTGTTTAAGACCGATACGTTCAAAAGACTCAGACATTCTAACAAAACAGTGAACACGTCCACCTGATAATTCATCTATTCATTTTTTTCTCAACGTTTCTTGTGGTTTTTTGAATGTCTACTATGAACAATAAAGGAAGGAAATGTTGTTACTGCCTTAGGTTAGCTTACTGAGCAGCAGATTTAGAAACGAGTTACCGCCTCACATCAGCATTGGAACCAGGAGAAGAGTTGAACATCTTTGGCTTTAAAACAATAACAAAATGATGGAGACAAAACAATTCCAGTATTCATCCCTCATACTCAGACCAATAGAAAATACCTTAGGGAAATAATCCATTAAGCAATATAATATAACAAAATAAACCCTTTCAGTGTTTTACTCTTAACAGTCATCCTGCCCCATTAGTTTAAGAAATGGATCAAAATCAATGTAACTTTTCTCATTCCTATAGATAACTCAGGAAGTGAAGTATCACACTGAGATAACAATTCATATATTACATAATTCCTTGATGATTCTAAATGAACTCTTCATTTATTATAGTAAGGAGTCTTTGGCTCTGTGTGATTCACTTGATGTAATTCTGTGATATGTGGCTCGCATACATCGCACCAAATGTGGATCTGCTGATCGCTCAGCACGCTGTGTTTTAGGGACCACCTGCTGTACGAAGCAGATTTGCGGGTGTTAACATCTCAGTGTTGAGGTAGTGGGGTTAACACCAGTGGGATTGAAATTGACACCACCCGCGGTGAATACATGTGTTAACCAGGTGGTGGTGTTGTTACTCGACAGTGTTGAGTTCATTTTCCGTTAACTCTCTCAGAGTTGGGGTTGCTTTTTAGATTAGCTTGTTTTAATATCTATGTTTCTGCATGCGCATCGATTGATTAATTGATCTTATACTACACAAAGATAAATAGCATACATTTTTCTAAACAACTTTTTTCACCCTTTATTGAAGTGGTCGTGCCAGTTTAGATGGCTCAGGTAGTCTCTTATCTCTCTTCCCTACCTTGGCATGTCATTCTAAATGCAGATTGCGGGGGATTAAAAGTTCCAATTGTTGGCTATCCTAACTCTGGCTGGATTACGATAGGAATTATGTAACACTTTGCAAGCCAGCATAATATGATTTGCCAATGTGGCCTGCAAACCAGGAGTGTCAGACTATTGTGTTAGGGTAAAACTAGCTGTCGAAGTATGGTATTGTCAAAAACAAATTCTGTATTTTCATAAATAATTACATTTTTAGGATAAAATCTTCACTTCTGCACTCACAGGACTGAAAGCCTTTGAATGCGAACACAGTCATGCGTGGTATTGGTACATCTAAAATCCACTCGAAAGGCTCCCTGGGAAATAAATATACAGATAAGGCTTTACACCAGATAGAAAACAACACCCAACAATGAGTTAGTGTAACACCACAGGTGTTCATTCCCTAACAATGAGTTAGTGTAACACCACAGGTGTTCATTCCCTAACAATGAGTCAGTGTAACACCACAGGTGTTCATTCCCTAACAATGAGTCAGTGTAACACCACAGGTGTTCATTCCCTAACAATGAGTTAGTGTAACACCACAGGTGTTCATTCCCTAACAATGAGTTAGTGTAACACCACAGGTGTTCATTCCCTAACAATGAGTCAGTGTAACACCACAGGTGTTCATTCCCTAACAATGAGTCAGTGTAACACCACAGGTGTTCATTCCCTAACAATGAGTTAGTGTAACACCACAGGTGTTCATTCCCTAACAATGAGTCAGTGTAACACCACAGGTGTTCATTCCCTAACAATGAGTCAGTGTAAAACCACAGGTGTTCATTCCCTAACAATGAGTCAGTGTAACACCACAGGTGTTCATTCCCTAACAATGAGTTAGTGTAACACCACAGGTGTTCATTCCCTAACAATGAGTTAGTGTAACACCACAGGTGTTAATTCCCTAACAATGAGTTAGTGTAACACCACAGGTGTTCATTCCCTAACAATGAGTCAGTGTAACACCACAGGTGTTCATTCCCTAACAATGAGTCAGTGTAACACCACAGGTGTTCATTCCCTAACAATGAGTCAGTGTAACACCACAGGTGTTCATTCCCAACAATGAGTCAGTTAACACCACAGGTGTTCATTCCCTAACAATGAGTAAGTGTAACACCAAGGTGTTCATTCCCTAACAATGAGTTAGTGTAACACCACAGGTGTTCATTCCCTAACAATGCACAGGTGTTGGGTGTTAAAATTCCGATCGTAAATTTGGTGTGTAAACATCTGACTGCCGACGTACACACTCGGATGCTCGGAGGTGCTAAGTACTCTCTGCCAGCAGAGTACACGCTTTTGGTGTGTCTGAGCCCTTATATTTAGTCTTTAGGTAAGTGCATAACAGTCTGTTTCAACAGTTTAACGGCTTTGTCTATGTCCCAATTTGACTCCCTATTCCCTATTTAGTGCACTACTTTTGATCAGGGCCATGGGACTCTGGTAAAAAAGCAGTGCTCTATATAGAAAATAGAACCATTTGGGACACATCCTTGAAATGTCATCACCCTTTTTAACCCATTGACTCCTGTGTGTCTTGTCGACACTCCTTATCATGAGAGCTGAGACTCCTACAACAGTATCCGTGTGACCGTACATGGCTTTGTTAGCTTCCTCACCTTCATTCATTGTTTTATGATGTAAAAACGCTTAAAAAGGCACATTGAAAAATGGCAAAACACCCATGCAGCAGAGGAGGCTGCTGAGGGGAGGACGGCTCATAATAATGGCTGGAACGGAGTAAATGGAATGGTATCAGACATATGGAAATCATGTGTTTGATGTATTTGATACCATTCCACTAATTCCACTCCAGCCATTATCATGAGCGCATCTTCCCCAATTAAGGTGCCACCAACCTCCTGTGACATGCACCTGCAGTTGATCAGTACCGGTCCCATTGCTGAGAAGATTGCAAAGCCAGACAGTTTTAATCAATCAATTCGTTGAGGAATTTCTGAATAACAAGCTGAATACTTTTTTCTTCAGATTTGTCTCCAAGCATACTGTGTATGAGTGGAAACACAACAAGGGCTGCATCCCAAATGCCACTCTATTTCCTTTATAGTGATTATTTTTTAGCCAGAGCCCTATATAGGCAATACAGGGCCATTTGGGATGCAGAGAAGGACCGACTCTACTGAACGTACTGTTGAAGCATCCTCTCCTCTGCAAGGTAACAAATTACTTCAGTGTGGTGAAGGTTAGAGTCCCTCATCAAATAAGAAATACTTTACAATTTGTTTTTAAATGATTTTCAGGAATAAAGTCTTTGGTTCTTGGATTTCATCCCGTGTGGTTTTCCTCTGAGTTCCATTCCTTTTCTGGCTGGGTAAAAACAAGGTGATCTGGAGTCTGTCAAGTAAAGTTGTCTGCCAAGCGCCTAACATCTCTTCACTTGTCCGTCTCTCGATCGTGCGCTCCGAGATAACAGCTCTTAGTTCCGCAACGCTTTTCAAATCTTTCAGCAAATGCGAGTCTTCAACTTCAAATCCTCCAGACAAACACCAAACTTGAGTCCCAAATGGCACCCTATTCCCCACATAGTGCACTACTTTTGACCAGAGCCCTATGGGTCCTGGTCAAAACTAGTGCACTATATAGGGAATAGGGTGCCGTTTGGGACTTATCAGGGGGAAAAAAGAAATCATGATGGAATATCGCTTAATATTTTCGATGGAAACTATTGCTCAGATGTGGATGTTTGCCAGGCCACTTAATGAGAGATGAGAACAGAGAGACGGGTCAAAACACCTGATAGAATTATTTTGGGACGTGTCCGGGATAGCTGCCTGAGAGACAAGAGAGAAAGGGAAGGGGGGATGGAGCGAGAGGGGATGGATGGATGGAGGGAGGGGGAGAGAGAGAGCGCTGTGCTCCAGTTGGCTCAGGGATCCAGTACATCCCCAGTGGTCCCTTGCTGAGCCGCTGGCCCCTCAAAGAGCCCAGGCCTGATTGGTCCTGACTGATAGATGGACCGTGCGGCGAAGAGCTTTCCAGGGCCAGGCAGCATCATACAGTTTGTGGTGTTGTGTTCACTGCCATTGGCTTGGGAAGGACTCCGTTGGACTCTATGTTTCTGTATACTCTCTCTCTCTCTCTGCCTCTGTATGTTTCTCTGTTTCTCTGTCTCTCTGTCTCTCTCTCTCTCTCTCTCTCACTTTATGTCATCTCTGAGAGGGCCTTGGCTCCGCGGCAGAGCTCAGGATAGGGTGGCGAGCAGAGCGATGGCATGGTAGAGGCATTAATATAAGCTAAAGAGGAGAGCCGAGGAGAGGGTGTAGGCCCTGCCGCCAACACCAAATCCTGAGGACAAGGACACACCTAGCGTCTCTTGCCACGAATTCACGCTTCCTCCAACTTCACTGTGGAGGGGAGACAAACTTTACTGCATGATCCCTGCACAAAGGCTTGGTTGTGCACACGGTATCAAAAGCATTGTACAACTACAACGCCACAGTTAGTCACTGTGATCTGTACAGAGAAACCAGATCTCCATTAGTCCATATTGTAATAAGTCGATTTGCAGAATGCACAAAGAACACACAACTGCCTTAAGGCACTGTTTGAGAATCCCAATGAAGTCAAAAAATACCACTGATACCAAACACAGGGGCCCAGTTCAACTGCGAATCTGCGGCGACAGAGACATCCCACTGATGTATACAGTGAGCTGTAAAAGAGGGGTTGTCTGATTTGTTGGTTTAGCTCTGAAAATGCTCTTTAGAAAGCCACACCCCTCCTGTATTGTAAATAAACATGTCTCACATCGGGAGCTGTTTGTGTTTCTGCTGTTGAATCATGGTTTGCATCCCAAATGGCACTCTATTCTGCACTACTGCACTACTTCTGGGGCCCTGGTCAAAAGTAGTGCACTATACAGGGAAAAGCATGCCATTTGTGACCTAATCATCGGAATTAAGACCTTTAGAACAGCGGGCGGGTGACGTGTTTTCACTAAGGAAATGACATTACATTATTCCTGCTCTAGTCCCTTCAATCTATTTCTATTTCGGGGCTTGTATGTCTTATGGGTTTCAGTACGTACTAAACAGAAACCAAAGACAATTATATTTAGGGTAATTAATGGGGTGACCTATTCAGAATAATTCTGAGAAGAAAGCAAAAGACGTCAGCACTCTGTTTTAACAGAGGCCCAATCAGAGATGAATTGCTACATTATATTTTTGCGAGGTTTTTGTGTTGCGGGAATTATCCAGTCAAACAAACACATGGCTGGGAAGGACCTCTTTAACCCAGAATGCCAAAAGTGCAGGTTAAATGTGTTTTTAGCAGGTAACAGTGAGGAGTTAATGTTGCAAAACCAAACTGTGGTGAATTCAGATTTATTTTCATGTGCTGTTTAAAAAATATATATTTTAATGTAAAGTTTTGGTATAGTGATGCAAGAGTTTCATGTTTTTGATCAGAGTAAAAGCGAAATGAGTTTTTTTCTCATGTGTTAATTAAAGTTGATAGACAAATAAGTCAATGGTTCAAAAATTATTCATAAAAGTTTATATAATTCCCATGAATATATACTGTACGTTTTATAGAGTCCCAAATTGAGCAAAATATCAATATCATACAATTTCTTCAAAGGTTTATTCATTGTTTTGTGGAAGTAACCATAGATTAACAAAATAAATGTTTACATAAAAGCAAAATCAGACAATAAAATGAGATATTATGCATTTGGTCATTGGATAACAATCCAGTCTCTATCAAAATGTTTTAACTCATAACTTAACAATAAAAAAAAACAGACTATTCTCACCAACTTATTTTTTTACAATCCTTAATAATTTATAGATTTTCTAAAATATGACAAAAGTCAATTGCTTTCCGTTTGTCAGCATCTGTTTGAAAGCATGAGTTTCTGCACAGAAACAAATGTACAGTACAGGACCGAAGCCTCGGGGTACATTTAGTTTGCCGACTGATTCTGTGTCCCGACAGGGTGTACAGGTAAAACAATGGCTGTTCTGTGCCTCTGAAGCCTCAACACACTGTTTCCTCCTTCAAATCAATCCCAGAACTTCTCAATGACAACTTTTCTTCTGTTTCTTCCTACTGGAGAACAGAGAGTTTAAAGTGCAGCTTTTAACGGTTTGCACATTCAAGAATAAGAGTCATGGCTATAAGTAGCTTTGTTCAGCTCTTCTCAATCACCCCTTGACCACAAGCACAGTCTAGGTTGTCAAACAATGGGCCCAAACAGCACAGAGATTTTCTTTTTTTAAGTGTAGATTTTGACACATAAACAGTACCTTGAAGATATACAAACAATTAGTGAGTCGGCAGAAAATGGCTGACTACTTACTATAACAGTCCAACTTGATTTCTCTCAGTTGTGGACTTGGCATTGGGTTGCTACAATGTAAATAACATACTTTAGAAGTATTTAAGGAGGATTCTTTCCATTCGGTCACAAAAAGGAACACAACGCGTTATGGTTAAGTAAAACTTTGATACAGCAGAACAACCACTGCGATAAACAAACTCACAATAACAAATACTTGAACAATTGCTTTGCTGGCTGACAAAGAGATAATACTGAAAAGGCTATTTATTTGTAATTTTTTGAGCATGTCTCTCTCTCTCTCTCTCTCTCTGGCTTCTTGTAAACAGCACATTGAGTGTGATTTAGAACAGCTAAGCAGGAGTGAGTGTAGGATTAAACGGCATGGTGAGCTAGGTCGGGATTCAAACAAACCCGCCTTAGCAATGTTTACTCAGTGTCTTTATGTACAATATCCATCCCGGGGGTCGCCCTGGTCATAGTTGTAGGTTTTTATACATAACCCAAGACCAGTCTGTGAATTCATTTGACCATTGGAAAAATAACCACTGCATAAATACTGCAATCCGGTTGGATTAAATTGACCTCCTAGTGTTTTTTTACACTGTTGACGTACCTTGTTCTAAACGATAACATGTCAGGGAGCAACACGGTACTTCATATAATACTACACTGATAACAGACAGAAAAACATCCCTTTAGTTCACAGCCCTCTTTGATTAAACAGATAGAGCACTGTGCCGACTAAACCTCCCGACCGTGTGTGTGTGTGTGTGTGTGTGTGTGTGTGTGTGTGTGTGTGTGTGTGTGTGTGTGTGTGTGTGTGTGTGTGTGTGTGTGTGTGTGTGTGTGTGTGTGTGTGTGTGTGTGTGTGTGTGTGTGTGTGTGTGTGTGTGTGTGTGTGTGTGTGTGTGTGTGTGTGTGTGTGTGTGTGTGTGTGCACGTGAGCATGCCTGTGTGCTGGTGCTAGGTCAACATTTGCTTGCGCTTTCCAGTTTAAAAACCTTGATAAGGATCCATCCCCTCTCAGAAATAAAACTCCCAAGGCCGAGCTGTGGAAAACATGATGGTGGTTGTGACTAACGACAGCACAATGGATCTGCTGGTATCCTATCCATTCTAACCCTCAAGTGCTAGGTGTTAGTGTGTTTGGCTGGAGTGAACTCTATCTATATATTCACAGTTATTGTCTGTTTAGTTTCATTTAATTTAGTCACACACTGCTTTGTGTGTGTGTGTGTGTGTGTGTGTGTGTGTGTGTGTGTGTGTGTGTGTGTCTTGATAAATTAGAACAGTACAGATATTATTTAAGGTCAGCTAAATTCATTCACGTTGTAAGGCACATATCATGGAGGGAGGAAGTCCTTCAGAAGAAGCTTGTAAGACCATATTATTTTGCCTCTTCAGATAGTCCTTTATGTTCCCAGAGGCACTCTGTACATTATTAACCACAACGGGTGTGATGCTTTGCTTCCAAAAAGGCACTTTGGCAAAAGTACAATACAAATTTCGGAGTATAAAAAAAAAAAATGAAATTCAGATACATCAAATAAGTTAACATAACAAAAGTGTCTCGTTCAGAACTGAACAATGCAGCTAACGATGATCATGTCAACACCTGTCTAATGCATGTGATGCAGGTCAAAACACAACCCACACACAAAATAGGATGTCTTCAGTTCTGCTGCATTTTTACAGACAGAAAAAAGAGAGTACTTGTTTCTTGTTTTTGACTGTCTCTTCCGAGTGAATTTTCAGAGGGAAGGTTGGTGTTGCATAGAGAGCAGAAGGGAAGATGAGTTGGAGACACACGACTCCGTGATAGGCGCTAGTACTTCTGCGCCAGAGGCACTTTGACAGTCTTTACTTCTGATATATGAGAGGACTTCTGGATGATGCAGCTGGTCGTCCCTGATCCGCCGCTGTCCTTTCCCTGCGCCAGGTTAGTCAAGGCCATGGCTGCGTTGATCTCCTTCCAGTACGTCTCGTCTTTGCCCCGCACCTTCTCCTTCTGAACACCCCCACTGAACATAACACACAGAGAGACAACGAACGCAGAGTTATAGAGAGATGAACGAACAGAGAGAAGAGAGAGATGAATGAACACAGAGAAGAGAGAGATGAATGAACACAGAGAAGAGAGAGAGAGAGAAGAAGAGAAACAACAGAGAGAAGAGAGAGATGAGATGAGATGAACAGAGAGAAGAGAGAGAGATGAATGAACAGAGAGAGAGAGAGAGATGAACGAACAGAGAAGAGACACGAACAGAGAAAGAGAGAGAGATGAGCGAACAGAGAGAAGAGAGAGAGATGAACGAACAGAGAAGAGAACAACAGAGAAGAGAGAGATGAATGAACAGAGAGAGAGAGAGATGAACAGAGAGAAGAGAGAGATGAACGAACAGAGAGAGAGAGAGATGAACGAACAGAACAACAGAGAAGAGAGAGAGAGATGAACGAACAGAGAGAGAGAAGAGAGAACAGAGAAGAGAGAGAGATGAACGAACAGAGAAGAGAGAGAGATGAACGAACAGAGAAGAGAGAGAGATGAACGAACAGAGAGAAGAGAGAGATGAATGAACACAGAGAAGAGAGAGATGAATGAACACAGAGAAGAGAGAGATGAACGAACACAGAGAAAAGAGAGAACAGAGAGAGAGAGAGAGATGAACGAACACAGAGAAGAGAGAGATGAACGAACACAGAGAAAAGAGAGAGAGAACGAGAGAAGAGAGATGAGCGAACACAGAGAAGAGAGAGAGAGAGAGAGAAGAGAGAGAGATGAACGAACAGAGAAGAGAGAGAGATGAACGAACACAGAGAAGAGAGATGAACGAACAGAGAGAGAGAGAGATGAACGAACAGAGATGAACGAACAGAGAAGAGAACGAACAGAGAGAAGAGAGAGAACGAACAGAGAGAGAGAGATGAACGAACAGAGAGAGAGAGAGATGAACGAACAGAGAGAAGAGAGAGATGAACGAACAGAGAGAGAGAGAGAGATGAACGAACAAGAGAGAGAGAGAGAGATGAACGAACACAGAACAACAAGAGAGAGAGAGAGAGATGAACGAACACAGAGAAGAGAGAGAGATGAACGAACACAGAGAAGAGAGAGAGATAGAGAGAAGAGAGAGAGATGAACGAACAGAGAGAAGAGAGAGAGAGAGAGATGAGCGAACACAGAGAAGAGAGAGAGAGAGAGAGAAGAGAGAGAGATGAACGAACACAGAGAGAAGAGAGAGAGAGAGAGAGAAGAGAGATGAACGAACACAGAGAAGAGAGAAGAGAGAGAGAGAGAGAGAAGAGAGAGAGATGAACGAACAGAGAGAAGAGAGAGAGAGAAAGAGAGAACAGAGATGAACGAACACAGAGAAGAGAGAGAGAGAGAGAGAAGAGAGAGAGATGAACGAACAGAGAGAAGAGAGAGAGAACAAACACAGAGTTGAAGGAGGAGAGGGAGCTCTACAAGTAGTTAATAATCATAAAAGAGAAAAAGAGGAAAATCGATGTCCGAAGGAGCATGAAAACATACAGAAGGAATCTGTAAAATACACTCACTTGTCACATTTACTTGATCCATGGTCCATGGTTTCTGAAAGCACAACAGAAAAAGAGGTTCATTTAACGATGTACACCTTGGGGTCAATGAGGATTAATTAAGGACCAAGTTTGAGGGCTGGTGAGGAGTGCATGGGGGTGTGTGTGTGGGGTCAAATCTGTGCTGCAGTAACATGTGTTTCTCTGTTTCCACTTCTGATTCAGATGCAAAACAAATAGTAGCCATGTAATAATGGACAAATCTTAACTAAAAAGGTACCGTTAACACTCACATTTTGACATGAATAACACAACTGCACTTTCTTCAATATTGTTTTTATATCAAACTGCATATACTTGTATTTTCATTTGGAAACAAATTAGACTGAGAAAATATGATAGAAATGAGAAAATAGGAATAAAAACGAGACAGGGAGAAAGGGGGAATAGAGAAAAAGCTAAGTAATTAAGAAAGAGACTTAACTTCCCACATTCAGACACAGGAGCTGTTTATATCTCACAGAAAAAGCATTGGTCAGGAATAAGACAGCGAAGTCAGCAAACAATGAAAGCTATCAGTTCAACCAGTCTGTTTAAAACCAGGTCCATCTAATGTTCTGTGTTCTCACCAGCCAGACCCTTAGGTAGAAGGGCAGTTATGGTGGTGTGTGTGTGTGTGTGTGTGTGTGTGTGTGTGTGTGTGTGTGTGTGTGTGTGTGTGTGTGTGTGTGTGTGTGTGTGTGTGTGTGTGTGTGTGTGTGTGTTGAGGTAATGGTGGCAAAGCCGCAGAAGGCCTCTTGTACTCTTACCACCTGCCAAGCTGCAGAGAGCTTCAAGAGGGGGTAGAGTGGTGATGTGAGGGGGGCAGGTTTGGGCTCAGGGCTACAGCAGCCTCTGCCTCGCGGTGAACTCTACCCAGTGATGATGATGACTGGCTTGGCACCCTCCATTAAAAGAGATCTGGATTTCCTGCTCATAAAGCCTCAAGGCACACCCTTCGAAAAACATACATCCAGGGCCAATGAGCTGCTTTAAGGAGGGAGCGTGCAAGGAGACAGGCAACCTGTGAGTGTCTGTCTGTCATTGTAAAATAAGAATTTGTTCTTAACTGACTTGCCTAGTTAATTAAAGGTAAAAAATAATAATAATTGAGCTGAGCATTAGGCAAAACCAGGCGACTGATTGGAGGTGAGGTAAGGCTTTCTTTCTCTCATTTTCAATTTAAGGGATTTATTGGCACGGGAAAACAAATGTTTACATTGCCAAAGCAAGTGAAATAGATAATAAACAAAAGTGAAATAAACAATAAAAAATGTGCAGTAAATATTACACTCACAAAAGGTCCAAAAGATTACAGACATTTAAGATGTAATATTCTCTCTCTATCTCTGTCTCTATCGCTCTGTCTCTGTGTCTCTCTCTGACGCCAGCTGCTTTCATTCGGGATGATTGCCCTCCCAGATCGCCCTATAGACACAGAGGCAGGGAGGAGAGACAGACGCTTTCCTCGCACCACATTTCCCGTAAAGAAAATGTTCGTAACATGTACGAGTCCCTTTAACGAGCAGCCACTTGTACCGCCACCACTGCAAATCATCGCCGACTGGGTGTTTTGACCAGGTTTTTTTTACGCAAATGAAAATTCAGCCACACATTTGGCACTGGAATTTGTACCCACGCTTCTTATAGGTGGCGAGGGAAGGAGGGTCGGGTGGGGACAGAGTTATTAGGTTACTTAGAGAAAGTCAATTCTCCTACACAGCTGTAGAGCTGGAAAACCATGTCCTTGCTTCTTCCGGCAAGGGTCTCAGAACCTCATTGGCCGACACCGGAGAAAGGACACGCGGTGCGCGCCGCAGCCGTTTTCTAAAGACCTTAATCTGGAGTCTAGACAAGGAATACAGAATCCTGCAGGGCCACAGTATCACCCCCACACACACACATTAAAAATAAACTGTAGTAAATACTACAGTAATGTCCACAAAAACACTACAGTCCACAAAACAACATTCTTTAACTGTAGTAATACTACAGTTTTTAATTTGCATATACCCTGCCCATTCCCCTCCTGCATATCCCAATTTGTGCCACCCATAAGTGAGAAACCTACATACCAAGTATAGATGATATTGTGCTAGTTCAGACCCCCAGGCCTATCTAACTTCCTATAAGTTGTGGAACATTTGCTCTTTTGGTATTTGTCAGGTATTTTTCCTCAAGGAGAAAGCCCCCACTTCATGTCAAAGATAATAAAACAGAAAATACTACAGTAAATACTTCCATAATGACCACGAAAACACTACAATAAATGCTACAGTTCTCTTGCCGAAGGAACCCCCTCCCAGGCAAACCGGTGACCTAGGAACCCAGGAACCCAGGAACCCAGGAACCCAGGAACCCAGGAACCCCCCCATCCCGTCATACAAAGTGACATTTTCACATATTTTCGTACCATCAAGTGAATGATAATGGCAAGGAGAAGTAATCAATATTTTTTAAATGCATAGATTTGGTAGATAGGTTTTCATTATTTTGACCTTCCCACATTAGAGTTGGAAAGGAAGTGTAAACTCTAACGTAGCCTATTAGCTAGAAAGGTAACTCTAAACACATTTTCACTAAGAGCAGCTGCATAGCAGGTTAAACAAAGGTTAGCCATGTGTTGGCAGAAATGTACGTCCAAGTCAATAAAACCTACCAGCAGCCAGCGTCACTTGCCACGCGAGTAGCCTATTCACTCACGGGTGCTTTTTCAAAGCCTGTCAGATACTACAGTGAGTGTAATTGGCTCCAGTGACTGTAATTTACTCAATGTTAGGAGTAGAGAAATAAAGTTGACATTATTAGAAAGAAGATATTCTCCTCTTTTCTACTGAAGGTATGTAAAACATTTAAATGATGTTGTTGCTAGCGATGTTCATACTATTTTTTTTTGGGGGGGGGGGTACATTTTTATATACAGTATATACTTTTATTATTTTTGCAGTTTTGGCTGGACACCTGAGAACGGCGCCGGAGGGGATGGCTCCTAACCAATTGTGCTAGTTTGTGTGTTTTTTTTCTGGATATCAGAACAGTGATGACTCACCTCGTACTGGACGACAATGTTTTCTTTAACATGTCGGACGCAAAGGATTTACTGCTGATACCGGACCAGGCCCAAATCCACAGGTCCGGGTGCCTTGTGAGAATTCCTTCGGCGAATGGGTAACCCGCCTCTACCATCTATCCTATTCGCCAATGTGCAATCACTGGAGAAAAAACTGGATGATCTCCGTTCGAGACAATCCTACCAATGGAACACTAAAAACTGTAATAAATTAAGTTTTACCGAATCGTTGCTAAATGACATCATAGATAATATACAGATGGCTGGGTTTTCTGTGCATCAGCATGACAGAACAGCTACCTCCGGTAAGACAAGGGATGGTGGTCTGTGTCTATTTCCCAATAACAGCTGGTGCACGAAATCTAATATTAAAAGAAGTCCCAAGGTTTTGCATGCCTGAAGTAGAGTATCTCATGATAAGCTGTAAACCACACTATTTAACAAGAGTTGTCATCTATATTTTTCGTAGCTGTTTATTTACCACCACAAAGTGATGCTGGCACTAAGACCGCACTCAACAATAAGTATCAGGCCATATGCAAATAAGAAAATGCTCATCCATAGGCGGTGCTCCTATTGGCCGGGGATTTTAATGCAGGAAAACTTAAATCCGTTTGACCTAATGTCTACCAGCATGTCACATGTGCAACCAGAGGTACAAAACTCTAGGCCACCTCTTCTCAACACACAGAGAGACGCTTACAAAGCTCTCCCTCGCCCTCCATTTGGCAAATCTGACCATAATTCTATCCTCCTGATTCCTGCTTACAAGCAAAAACTAAAACAAGAAGTACCAGTGACTCGCTCAATACGGAAGTGGTCAGATGACGCGATGCTAAGATACAGGATTCATCCAATGGCATTGAGGAGTATTCCACATCAGTCACCAGATTCATCATCGACATCGATGATGTCGTCCCCACAGTGACCGTACGTACATACCCCAACCAGAAGCCATGGATTACAGGAAACATCCGCACTGAGCTAAAGGGTAGAGCTGCTGCTTTCAAGGAGTGGGACTCTAACCCGGATGCTTATAAGAAATCCTGCTATGCCCTCTGACAAACCATCAAACAAGCAAAGCTTCAATACAGGACTAAGATTGAATCCTCCTCCTACACCGGCTCTGATGCTTGTCGGATGTGGCAGGGCTTGCAAACTATTACGGACTACAAAGGGAAGCCCAGCCGCGACCTGCTCAGTGACACGAGCCTACCAGACGAGCTAAATGACTTCTATGCGCTCTTCGAGGCAAGCAACACTAAAGCATGCATGAGAACACTAGCTGTTCCAGACGACTGTGTGATCACGCTCTCCGTAACCAATGTGAGTAACATTCACAAGGCTGCAGGGCCAGACGGATTACCAGGACATGTACTCAGAGCATGCACTGACTAACTGGCAAGTGTCTTCACTGACATTTTCAAACTGTCCCTGACAGAGTCTGTATTACCTACATGTTTCAAGCAGACCACCATAGTCCCTGTGTCCAAGAACACCAAGGTAACCTGCCTAATTGACTCCAGACCCATAGCACTCACGTTCGTAGTCATGAAGTGCTTTGAAAGGCAGGTAATGGCTCACACCAACATCTTAGAAACCTTAGACCCACTCCAATTCACATACCGCCTCAACGGATCCCCAAGGACCCTGTGACTAAACACCTCCCTCTGCAACTGGATCCTGGACTTCCTGTCGGGTCACCCCCAGGTGGTAAGGGTAGGCAACAACACATCTGCCACTCTGATCCTCAACACGGGGGCCCCTCAGGGTTACGTGCTTAGTGCCCTCCTGTACTCTCTGTTCACCCACGACTTCCCCAGGAGACTGAAAAGATTTGGCAACCACCGAGAACATCCTAACTGGTTGTATCACCCCCTGGTATGGCAACTGCTCTGCATCCGACCGCAAGGCGCTACATAGGGTAGTGAGTACGGCCCAGTACATCACTGAGGCCAAAGCTTATAGACATCCAGGACCTCTATACCAGACGGTGTCAGAGGAAGGCCCTAAAAATGGCCAAAGACTCCAGCCACCCAAGTCATAGACTGTTCTCTCTGCTACCGCACGGAAAGCGGTACCGGAGTGCCAAGTCTATGTTCAAAAGGCTCCTTAACAGATTCTACCCCCAAGCATTAAGACTGCTGAACAATTAATTAAATGGCCACCCAGACAATTTACATTGAACCCACCTCTTTCTTTTTTTACACTGCTGCTACTCGCTGTTTATTATCTCTGCATAGTCACGTTATCCCTATCTACATGTACATATTACCTCAATTACCTTGTCTAACCTGTACCCCCGCACATTGACTAAGCACCGGTACCCCCTGTATATAGCCTCGTTGTTGTTATTTTATTGTGTAACTTTTAAAAACGTTTTCTTAACTCTTATTTTTCTTAAAACTGCATTGTTGGTTAAGGGCTTGTAAAGTAAGCATTTCACGGTACCTGTTGCATTCGGCGCATGTCAGAAATACAATTTGATTTGAGATGGAGATAGAGAGGGAGATGAAAATCTAGAAATAGAGAGAGATTAGAAATAGAACAAACCACCGCTTGGATTTCAGGTTTCAACTCTTTAGCACATTCCAGAAAAATCCTCAAACACTTGTCAGGCCAAATCTCTCTCTCCTTCTTTTCCTTTCTCTCTTTTGGTTCTTATCTCTCGCTTCATCTCTCGCCTCTCCTCCTCTCTCTCACGCTCCCTCTCACTCATTCCGTCTCTCTTTATCAGTCTCAACGGTGTTCTTTCTTTCTCTCTCTCTCTCTCTTTCCTTCTCTCTCTGTCTTTCCTCTGACTGAAGTGACTTGCAGTAACACGCTAGATTTAAGGTGCTTCAGATTGACCCTTCTCAAGCAGTCCAGCCAAAACAAATGCAATTATGTTTCTCCCTTTGATTTCACAAGGAAAAACTAGATCTGTTATATGTCAAGAACTAGCATTTCCTCCACGGCGTCACAGGCCATTTAAAAGCCTTGAAATTATAACAGCGTTTTTTCCCCCTCTTCTCCTTCCTCTCCCTTTCCAGCTCTCTGACTTCTGACCAGATTGACTTTATCTGACTCTATCTGACAAATATTAGGCCTCATTCTCAATCTCTTACTTTGATAGACCGGTGTAATACATGACAAGAATTTGCAGTGGTCTACTCTACATTACTAAATTTCCCAATGGATTTCGATAATTTCCTGGTTAGAAACAGTGGAGGCACAATAACTTAAGCTTGCTTCCCCTATTTTGATAGTGGGCGAGCAGGCACTTGGTTTGCTCTATTGCTCAGGTGTCAATTGCTTAAGCTAATGTACGTAGCTAGCTAGTGCTGTCGACTCCAGCATATTCCATGTATCTCAATCTATTCTCTCGGATTAATACGAGTGCTAGAGACAGGATTGAGACTGATTCAAATATGCTCCGTTCATTCATTTGGTATAATAACAGCTATGCAATTACATCCCAATTACATTGTTTTCATGTGTTAGAGGTTGTTATGTTACTGAATTGAAATATCAGCTCAATATTTGCTATCGTGTCAGACAGTCAGGGAAGGCCTATTGATAGGTTGCCAATGACGACAAGCCATACAGCAGACAACAAAAAGACAACAAAAACAATACTAGGGTGTCATAGTGATAAATAAAATAAAAAGATATCTTCGTCTTATAGTTTCTTTAATCTGTCTTTTGTGTTGTTTCCATTGCAACAGGCACACTCAAATCAAGCAGATGCAGTACATGTTCTTTACGATTTGAAGTAGTATTTGAACCCGGGTCTGGCCTGCAGAGCTCTCTCTGAGCAGCAAGGCTGTGAAGCGGCTGTGGGTTCCAGTTCAGTATGTTTCAGAGCAGGGCAGCCAGTGTCCAGATGCTGTTCAATCCCCCCAATGTCCTATAAAAAAAACATGTTTGTGTGAGGCCTCCTGCAGCCTCGGAGCAGAGCGGAGGGTGTGGTCGCACGCGTCGTCTACCCAGAATCCCCCCTGAGAACCCGACCCGGCCAGAGTACAATAGAGTAGAGTACATCCAGAGCAGGCACACTTCCAACCACCTTTGCCTAAAACATCTAAAACTCTGATTTTTTAAAACAAAAACGGTGCCAAAGAAACTATAAATTGTCAATAAATCATAGTGGAACCTTAATTTATTTGTATTTTCTTTTGGGACTTTTTTCTCCTGCTTTGCTCGGGAACCGAAAGTTATGCAGTCTACTTTGCTGCTACCTTTCTGTTATACTGAAGTGATGGTTTCAAGTCCAAAAACACTTGCTCACTTAACATCATGGTGGGCAATAGAGGAGGTTGAACACAGTGAAAAAACATGAAACAAAACAAGCAAAAACAAGCAACAATGAACTGACAAATGAGAGAGGGAATAGAGTACACCTGCTTAGAGAGGATGGGTATGTTTTATCACAACCAGCTGCTGCTGTTGTTAGCAACACACAACAATAAACACACCACACTGGCCCCTGGTGCACAAACCAAAGGCTGCGCTAGATTAGGAGACAAAAAAAACACACGCTCACGCACACGCAGTCAATGAGCTCAGCCTATTCCCCCTTCGGCTCCCGACAGCCAGACGAAAGAGAAGCGAGAAACACATCTCAGATGGGACAGACACAATCACAGACACCCAACTGATGCCAAGAGGTCAACTGACCAATAGAGAGCTGGACAGCCCAATGATCACCCAATTATGTGACCCTGGTGACTGGAGTAGGCCAATCAGTGAGCTATGACTCAGGAGTTACAGTATTAGCTTCTGTCCCAAATGGCACCCTATTCTCTACATAGTGCAGTACTTTCGACCAAAGCAAAAGTAGTGCACTACATATGGAAAAGGGTGCTATTTGGGAAGCATGCATAGAGATGAGTAACTCTGACTGTTCCCATCTCGAAGAGAGAAGAAACGGTTCAGACCACAACCAATCTTTCAGCACAACTTACTGGATAGGAAACATTATGGGACAACCTAACTCTCGGTTCATTTACAATAAGGTGAATGTGCAGACAATAGGAGTTCTTGCACAGATAACAATTGACCAAATACTTTGTCCAGTCATGATTGTTGCAGCCGAGCTGGAAAAATACATCTTCCTCTACCCATACATTACAAAAAACAACCATATGGACCCTACCTTTCTTCTCAAACAACAAACAAGGAGAGGAAAGGGAGTAAGACAGACATACACACAGACAAACTGTACAGACATACTGTCACTAGTGACACGGTGGAGGGCTTGGATTTTCCCTATTCTTTTCCTGGTGGTTTCAAATGGTCTCTTCTTTTTTATATAATGTCAAGAGGAGTCTGTGGATGAAGTTAGGGATGTCTTGGCACTCCTCTGGCCCTCCCTCCTTCCTCTCCCTGCCTCTCTCTGGGGCAACGATCCACTCCGAGGCTGGGGGATCCATGGGCCCTTACTGGCACTGGGCTGGCCTGCCAGGGCCCAGGGGCACACTGAGACAGTTACACTCCGACATAGAGAAAGATTATGGAAAATTAGCCGTCACTGCCTACTTAGCTTACAATGCCTTGGCTTTAAGTTCATAACTTTAACATTGTAAAAAGGAAGTTCAATGGAAGAATCATGTCTTAAGTGTAGAACTAACAATGACTCAATAATTCATACTTTCTGGGAATGCTATGAAGTCCGGAAGTTGTGGACGGAGCTAGACAGTTGGCAGTCAGAAGTATTACAATGTAAACTTACTTTTAATCCGTCTGTCTGCATATTTCAAGATATGGCATATGGGGGTGTAATGGGATACCCGATGGGCTGGACGATTCTCTTATCACTCATCTTGAAAAATCGCACACTAAAAACTTGGAAATCGAGTTTCATTAACACAATGGAAAATATTGAAAGTGCGTCGGCTACGGAGAGAAAGAAAATGGTGCAGTTTCAGGCCATGTGGCAGAAAGGCATGCTGGCGCTGGAGATGGGGGTGACTGCTTGTGGGTCTGGGTAAGTGTGATGTAGTAGATGTTTCTACAATGTTGTCCTTTGTATGTATGTGGATGTTTTGTATTGTATTTATACAAGATACAATTACATCTTTAAAAAATGGTAAATGATTAAAGAAGTTCACAAAACCAGTGAGTAAGGTCAAAAGAGGTATTAAAAAAATATGGCATCCTATTGTTTTATATTTTGCATGAACTTTTATACTCCAGTGAGGTACAGTACATTAATCCACACAAGCAGGCGATATTACAGAGTATTAGCATTCAAACCAGACCAGACCGTTTCACCTTTCAAGGGATCCATCCCAAATAGCACCCTATTCACTACATAGTGCATTACTTTTGACCAGAGCCCCGTGGGCCCTGATCAAAAGTACACAGTGAAGTACACACTAGGGTTCCTCAAGGGTTCTTTGGGAAGGGTGATGGTTCTATGTGGAACCACACTGACCCGAAGCCCTTTAATGGCTCTTTGCAGTTCAGAAAAGGGTTCTTTCCTCTTGTAGTGATCATTCTAATGAAGAGGCGGCGGCTGATTATAATATTTTGGGGCGTGGTTTTCTCACAGCTCTTTTTGTGTAACAGTGAGTGAGTGTGTCATTGCAGTCGATCTAATCTGTTGGGATCTGCTATTATAGGACTATGGCCAGTGATGATGTTTTGTGAAAAACTTCTCGAAGTCAATAGTTCTCAATTCTTGCCTCATGGAGCCATAGCTGTTGCAGCGCTAGCACACCTGATTCAACTTGTTAATAAACACAATAATAAAACCAATGGAATTTTTACAATATAATATGGCTATTCAAATCAGGATTTCAAAAACTGTTTGGTTCTACAAAGAACCATAAAAAACAGTTCAATATAGCACCAAAAAGGGTGGTAAACATAGAGGAACCATTGTTTGGTGCTAAATACAACCTTTTTTAATGGTTCTTTATAGCATACAGGTTCATTTAGAACCTTATTATGAGGATGATTTTTTATAGAACCTTCTAAAAAAGGTTCCATATAGCACCAAAAAGGGTTACATTATGGTTACAAGCCAAATAAACATTATTTGGCACAATTGAGAACCATTTGTTTTTTAATGTGTAGTGCACTATATAGGGAATAAGCTGCTGCGTGGGATGCACTCTAGGTTTCAGATTTTCAGCCCATAAATCTATCACGGCTGCAGCATGTCGCTGAGTTGAATAATCCTCTGGTAAGTCGTCACTTTATGGCCACAGAGGAGCCATTGTACTGGGAGGAATGGTATATGTCCCAAATGGCACCCTATTTTCTATGTTATGAACTACTTTTGACCAGAGCCCATAGGACTTTGGTCAAAAGTAGTGCACTATGTAGGGAATATGGTTCCATTTGGGGCACAGACCTGGATTCAGGTCAGAAGTCACTGTAAACAATACTTGCTAGTTTGTAAATGTTACATTATTGTCCTCTTTCTGGTTAGAACCACAGATCTTGCTGTAGGTAGGTGCATGCAATAACAGGTACCTATTAATAACCTAGTAGTAGTAATAACATCCAGGCTATCTGAGTTTAGATGTAATAGACATTAACAATCCCAGATCCAGCTAGATACATCAACTATAATATCAGAAATATGCTCCCTGTAGAACTCTTTCAAAACGGATTGGTCTGTCCTTTTTCCTATAGCTTGGTCTGTCCTTTTTCCTATAGCTTGGTCTGTCCTTTTTCCTATAGCTTGGTCTGTCCTTTTTCGTATAGCTTGGTCTGTCCTTTTTCCTATAGCTTGGTCTGTCCTTTTTCCTATAGCTTGGTCTGTCCTTTTTCCTATAGCTTGGTCTGTCCTTTTTCCTATAGCTTGGTCTGTCCTTTTTCCTATAGCTTGGTCTGTCCTTTTTCCTATAGCTTGGTCTGTCCTTTTTCCTATAGCTTGGTCTGTCCTTTTTCCTATAGCTTGGTCTGTCCTTTTTCCTATAGCTTGGTCTGTCCTTTTTCCTATAGCTTGGTCTGTCCTTTTTCCTATAGCTTGGTCTGTCCTTTTTCCTATAGCTTGGTTTGTCCTTTTTCCTATAGCTTGGTCTGTCCTTTTCCTATAGCTTGGTCTGTCCTTTTTCCTATAGCTTGGTCTGTCCTTTTTCCTATAGCTTGGTCTGTCCTTTTTCCTATAGCTTGGTCTGTCCTTTTTCCTATAGCTTGGTCTGTCCTTTTTCCTATAGCTTGGTCTGTCCTTTTTCCTATAGCTTGGTCTGTCCTTTTTCCTATAGCTTGGTCTGTCCTTTTTCCTATAGCTTGGTCTGTCCTTTTTCTTGGTCTGTCCTTTTTCCTATAGCTTGGTCTGTCCTTTTTCCTATAGCTTGGTCTGTCCTTTTTCCTATAGCTTGGTCTGTCCTTTTTCCTATAGCTTGGTCTGTCCTTTTTCCTATAGCTTGGTCTGTCCTTTTTCCTATAGCTTGGTCTGTCCTTTTTCCTATAGCTTGGTCTGTCCTTTTTCTGTCCTTTTTCCTATAGCTTGGTCTGTCCTTTTTCCTATAGCTTCTGTCTGTCCTTTTTCCCTTTTTCCTATATAGCTTGGTCTGTCCTTTTTCCTATAGCTTGGTCTGTCCTTTTTCCTTAGCTTGGTCTGTCCTTTTTCCTATAGCTTGGTCTGTCCTTTTTCCTATAGCTTGGTCTGTCCTTTTTCCTATAGCTTGGTCTGTCCTTTTTCCTATAGTTTTTCCTATCTGTCCTTTTTCCTATAGCTTGGTCTGTCCTTTTTCCTATAGCTTGGTCTGTCCTTTTTCCTATAGCTTGGTCTGTCCTTTTTCCTATAGCTTGGTCTGTCCTTTTTCCTATAGCTTGGTCTGTCCTTTTTCCTGTCCTTTTCCTATAGCTTGGTCTGTCCTTTTTCCTATAGCTTGGTCTGTCCTTTTTCCTATAGCTTGGTCTGTCCTTTTTCCTATAGCTTGGTCTGTCCTTTTTCCTATAGCTTGGTCTGTCCTTTTTCCTATAGCTTGGTCTGTCCTTTTTCCTATAGCTTGGTCTGTCCTTTTTCCAATAGCTTGGTCTGTCCTTTTTCCTATAGCTTGGTCTGTCCTTTTTCCTATAGCTTGGTCTGTCCTTTTTCCACGACGTCTGCGAAGCAGATGACACGGACCGCGGCATTCTCAGACCACGATGCATCATTCAGTGATGGGGGGGGAAAGATAAAAACATACCCAAAATGGGAATCACACTTTGTCTTTGGAGATGAATGAATACTAAGTGATTGGTGTGTTTAAACATGGCTGTGTCTCAGAGAGTCTGAGTGTTTACCAGTGGCTTAAACACTAGCTAATCAGAGTCACATCGCCAGCCAAATGAGAGGGTTAGAGAGAAGTGCCTTTCAATCAGAGAGTAAATACATTGTTAACTAAAGTGCTCCTTTTGTGTGGTGTGTGTGTGTGTGTGTGTGTGCTACCAGGCAACGTGAACTAAAAGAGAAACGTCAACCATCATCATCAGAACCTTGGAAGATCAGAACCTGGGCAGGGATGAGCGTGACAGAGATTCATACATGTCTGCCTGCCGCAGATGGTTGGCACGGAAACGGTCATCACGACAGCGAGCTCCACTCTTCCTGCTGTTAGAGATTGAGGTTAGATTTGTACACGAGCTCTATCAGAGCCATGTCTGATAACTGTGGATCAGTACGTGCATACTTCAAAACACTGACCGAACAACCACAAGAGGAGTATGGGTCGCTGGGGACGTATGAATATGGTAACGATATTCCCCCGCTGACGTTGAGCGAGTGGTTGAGGTGTGTCTCAGAACGGGCCTCATGATTAAACTATTCAACAGATGCCTTATCATTATCCGCTGTTGGGTTGAACAGGTACAGGCAAAACAACACGATGCTCTGAACCACAGAGCTGGAGTTATTTCCGCTCCAAGTCTTTCTCAATAATCCTGGTCCTTGAAGACAAATAGAAGTTGTTTGCAGTACACAAAAAAACACAGGAACAACAAAAAAAGAATGTACACCAAACTCTTGTGTAAACACAATTTGCTTGGGATTTTTAAGTGTTTTCTTGGACTAAAATAACCCATTCTGGAGTTAGAACACAAATGATATGTTTGCTGTGCACTCTCAGCATCATTACGTTGCAATTTCCTCACAGTGGGTTGAAACTCAAGGCCCTCACACACAGTGTTTGTGTGTGTGTGTGTGTGTGTGTGTGTGGTATGTCCATGAGAGAGCCTTGACCGTTCAGACCACTCCTGGTCACACCTTCTACTCTGTCATTAAAAAGATTCCGCAGCCGTCCCATGAGAACACTATTGTGGACAATTGTTTTAGACATGAGGTTGTTTATTTTTTTTTTTAAATAGAACCAATTTGTGTTTTGTGTGGACTCGGGGTGAGTGAGTCAGTTAACCCAGCTGCATTTTGTGATCTGCTGATTGTTGGGTTCTGCTGCCTGCGTGACGCTGATGACTTAAAAACGATCATGTTGAGAAATGCCTCTCACATTAATCTCCACTCCTGACGTCTATGTTATGAGTTTCACTATGAACAGAGCCTGGGTGATGGTTGTCCGTTCACACTTTACTTCTCGATGCAACCGATTGTTCCAGTCTGAATGAACCAGGCTCGTTCTGTTCTCTTCTGTTCTGTTCGCATCACATCCAGTTTCTGTCTAGTTGGTGGCGGCTAACATTTATCTCATAAATATAAAACCAGCCCAACCGAACCCAGCCCTCCATTTCTTTCCATGTACTTATCCACACACACACACCCCTTCTTACACCCACAACATCAAGCCAAGATAAAGATCAGCATCTTAGCCAGGATTCCACTTCTGTCTGTCACCATCAGCACTACCCACCACGCCCACAGAGATACAATGATGCAAACACCTACATTACAGTAGATTCTCTTCTCTACACTACAGCAGGCCCTGCTTTTTGGAGAGGACCTGATTTACTTCACTTCTTAAACATCACATTATATGAATGTTCTAGAAGAGATGGTTTAGTCTTTGTGTGGGAAAGGCTGTATTCTACCGGACACATCAGCACTTACTCACTCATTCCAGCCTTTCAACTGAAAACCACTGACTGATGGACAGAGATAAAGAGAGAAAGGTCAGTGCCAGGGATGGAGGGATGGGATCCCCCCTTTTCTACTTATTCTAAAAGTTAAGTTATTTTGCTCGCCCGCCCGCACACACACACACACACACACACACACACACACACACACACACACACACACACACACACACACACACACACACACACACACACACACACACACACACACACACACACACACACACACACACACACACACACACACACACACACACACACGACCTTAGTGAGTCTTGGCTGCTGGGTTGTTCTTTTGGAACAGCCTCTGTCCTCCTCCCTCCTCATCCCTCCTTTATTATTACGAAAGGGTGGAAAGAAGGATCTGTGGCCAGTCCTCCCGTCCCTGCCTGCGCTAGCTGGATTCCTAAGACGAGTCTCATCTACTGCAAGTGGAATCCACATCCATCAATGTCACACTGAGGCTTATTGTCACCCTGCAGACCCAGTAAAGTATTGTATTCTCAGCTCGCTGTGGCCGCCTAACGCTAGCTTCATCTAAATGAAGAGGATTGGAGGATTCAAACTGCATATACAGTACTATAGCTCAATAGACTTGATGAAAAGCTGACCAGCTCCACTGATAATGATGACCTTTTCTCTTTCTTTCCTGATATAACCCAAACGGTGTGAAACAGTAAACATTACAGATGGTGGACTCTCTCTCTGGTAGCTAAGCTACTAAACTACTAACCCTTTCCATTTAGGGAGATGGGATTTATAAGTGCGTTTTAAACAGATTTTTAAACAGCATACACACATAGACTACCGTACAATTCTCCTGGATTGAATAACTGTCTTGCATTGCTGTGACCTAATTCAACAAACCTCTATGAGTCCCCGGGGTCCTGTTAAACACTACTGTTTTCATTTAACATATTTCGTAATCGTTAAATGTTGCCCGCTAGCATTTGTAACAAGTCACTTTAATGCTATAAAATACAGGTGAGCTTCAATCTTAACACGTTGTGTGTCCTGGAAACGTCTTGAGCAACCTATCTGTCTGAGAAAATGGGTGAATGGAAAAAGTGTGTTCTTCTCGAAATTACTGAGACGTTTTGGCCCTCTGAAATATCGTAAACACATAAAACATATTTATCACTATTTAATAGTAAAATGCTGTCATGGTATTAAAATCCAAACACAGAGAGTTTGAAATTGAAATGACACAATTAGGGAAATAGACAATAATTTATCATTTTATTCTTCTTGATCGATCCACTTATCTAATCTAAAACAGAACCTATAAAAGCTCATTTTTAGGAAACTTGGCTGAACAAACCAAGTGTTTAGTAAATAACAACAAAAGACCACCATTATCTTAATGAGACCAACTAGTAAAAAAAAGTAAGTCAGCACAAATTAAGTCAAATGTTGGTGATATATCATATGTGCTTAGTTGTACAGTACATTAGACCGAAGCAGAACAGAACCTGAGAAAATGTACCACTGTCAAACCTCTGAAAAATCTCTACCCCAGACCTCTCTCTCTCCCCTTTCACACAAACGTTGAGAATGATTTGCCGTATAATGATCTATATCATATCGGACAGGGCAAAATCTGGTAGTGAGCAATAAGAAAAACATTCAGCTAGATTCATGCCATTTAATATGCCATTAAAGGGTAATTTGGCATGAAACCCTTGGCATGTGCATTGGAATTCTACTGCTCCTTGTTTTCAATAATATTACCAACAGGGTTTTACAGAGATCTTTTATTTTTTATCATCAAGCAAAAAAAAAAAAAAGGCTTGGTTTTTCCACTAAGTACGGGACAAAGTCAAGTGCGTCCCAAATGGCACCCTATTATCTATGGAGTGCACTACTTTTGAACAGAGCCCATAGGGAATAGGCCAGGGTGTAGGGAATAGGGTGTCATTTGGAATGCAATCGGAGTAAATCTACACTCACCCTCTCCTGCCACGTTCGACTGCTCTCTGAAGTCATAGATAAATCCCAGGGCTGATGCCAGACATCCACCAATTGTCCCATTAATGGACATTTATCCAACGGGATCCCAATCGGTGGGCACGGCACTTTGGCTTATGCGAATCAGAAGTGAGGCTGAGGTAGGGGCTTATAAGGAATGTGCCAGTGCCAAGAACTCAAGATAGTTCATTCTCTCCTTCTCTTACAGCCTAGGTTTGACGCACAAACACACCTACGGCCCGGGAAGCTCAGCTCAGGCCTGAAATTTCAGACACTCTGTAATTGTCAAAAAGCTGAGGGATTCTTTCACTACAAAATAATCTGGAATATTCAGACAGGGGAGAAAATCTCCAGAGGAAATGATGCAAACTGGAGCTTAACTTGTGGAGTTGTTTTGAATCCAAACAATAACAGCTATTTCGATTTCACTCTCTCTCTCTCACTCACTAATGAAGAGGGGCTAGCAGGTGTTCGCGTGAAAATTCCCCTGAGACCACGCCTCCGGGAACTTTCCATGTGTTAAGATTCAAGTTCCCTTCTCTTCTCGCATGTAACAGAAGAGAAACCGTTCACAATAATGCCTGGCTGGCCAGCCCAGAAACCCAAGAGGAAGACGTCAGAGCCAAGACATTATATTTACCATGGAGATAAAATAGTTACTTTCTATTAAAACATTATGCGGGCCAGGTAAATGATTCCTTCTTACTATTTCTTATTAAATCGTTGGGTGGGAGGGAGGGGTGGGTTGGGGTGTCTGTGATGAAGCCTAAGCTAAGCCACTCTGTCTGTCGGTCTGTCTGTCCCTATCTCTCTCTCTCGGCCTATCTCGGTCTGCGTCTGGCTGGTGACTGACGTGCTCAGCAGGTGACTTAGTGAAAGACAGAGATGTTTCGGGTCAGGGAGTTGTAAGGATCTGATCGGGACAGAAGATTGTAACAGTCGCGATCGGTGGACTGTTTCATTGGACAGCCTCCCCTATCCGGCTTATACATCACTTCAAACTCCTCTCCGTTCCTTCGCACAGAGATAATGCAAAACACGTTTAGCCCCCCTCTCCCCCACTCCTCCACCTCAATCCGAATTCCCTACAGGCACTTTTTAATACTGAACTGTATACACAGAATAGTGAAAACATTATTATCAGTTATGAAGTCTTCTTTGGAACAAAGGCCCAGTTGTTCTAGACCTGAAGAAGAACTGTCAGAACTCCATGCAGTGAGATTAGGCCTGATTGGTAACAGCACCTGCAAGCTGTGGCTGAAACGCCATGACACCATGAACCCTTCATAACATGCAGCACAAACAGCCGTTCTGATATCCAAGGCCAACCCACCAAAACCAGGGGTTAAGGGACTGCACTGTGAAAAATGCATATGCCAAGAAGAAAACTCCCACGCACACTTGTTCGTTTATCTACCTCGCCACTGGGTTGTATTACTTTAGCTTGGGTTTTTGTTTTATTTGCACTGAGCCCCTGCTCACGATCACACACACGCACGCACACGCACGCACGCACGCACGCACACACACACACACACACAAACACACACGTCTGCCCAGTTCTCTCTCACTCATGCCAAACAGTAGTCAGTGTGAGCATGTTACACATGGTCTTGTTGTGTCTCTAGTGTTAAACCCTAAAACCCAGTTAGAGGAGAAGGGGAGTTCGGGGAAATTCCACAGTGTACTTGACATTGGGAGGCAAACCTAAGAGAGGGCGAGGCCAGGCTATCTCTGTTGGTGTGAACAGAACACATAGAGAGCGGTATATTAGACTTAGGTAAGGTCCCAAACTAAGTAGGGAATAGGGAGCAACTTGCAACATGGACTTAAAGTAACCGTCCTGTGAAAATCTCACTTTTAAAAGTGAATATACTGTTACCTCATACCCAACATACTAAAAGGCATTCCCACATCAGAGCTATCTTTTTGCAGGTGCATGGTGAACAGAGAGAAAGCTTTGAATAAAAGGGAAATCATATCCCATAGCTACCTAGGAGGTGCATTTCAGTCGCCACAAGTACCTTATTAACTTTCACACGTCTGAAATGAAAGAAGAGTGTGGAAACAAGGGAGTGCATGTGATCACTTGGGATCATATGTGAAGTTGTGACAAAATGTGAACGCAACGTGACAACATGAAACTACACATGAAAAAAGACCTGTGACGTGGGGATGCAAAATGTCAACATGTGATACCATGAAACTACACATTTGGGCTCGTGTGAATGTGACAACACGGGGATGCAAACGTTGTTCACTTGTGAAGATACAATTCCACATGTGAGAGTTCGATTTCCACATGTGAACGTTTTAGCACAACATGTGAAAACAGCTATTTCACATGTAAAAAATATCACAAATAGTTTATGGGTTTTCTTAATCAATGACAATATGATTGCATAAGACATTATCACTTAGTATTAGCTTTTCAATATGACCCCACCTGGGATTTGAACTCAAACCCTCTGGATTTGGGGAACACTGATCAATCTGCCGCATCACAAAGTCTGTAGAGTTCCTCTACACATTCATTGCCTATAATACATCTCTGCACTTAGCGAAAGAATACCATCTGCACTGCAGTTTTAGTGAACAGTTGTTCTGACTATTCTCTCATTATTGATTTAATTGACTTATTTCAACAATTTGTAGGTTTTCTGTATCGTCTGTTGGTGAGGCATATTAACATGTTTTAATGTGACTCCTGAATCACCCTGATAAATATAATCGTTTTTCTTGAGTGTATTTTTTTTAACAAAGTTGAGATTTACTTTACTTAAGTCTAAAGTATTGGAATACAGGTGAAATCAGTCATGGTGGCGTAGCAGGAAGATCAGAGTGCCGTGAACCAAAAGGTTGTGAGTTCAAAACCCAGGTGAGGACATGTTGAATAATACTTACTCTATCAATAAACATTCACAATGTAATCATGTATGTTAAAACCACTGACTGTGTGATGTTCCGGGGACATCTGTATGTTAATAGCACTGTTTGTGTGTGCATACTAATGACTCCTTTTTGTTTTCAGGGCATCACCTGGGAAATCTCAAGTGAAAATATATTCACGTGTGAAAAATGTAACCGACGAGAAAGGTGATATGAAATATCGTCACGTGAAGTGTTCCAAAAACACAGTTTCGCACGTGCAAAAAAAATGTCACATGAAATCATATTGTTTTTTCTATAAGGGGAAAACCATAACCAGGCTGTTGAAACAAGACAACAGGGAGTGGAACAGCAATGGAACACCGCCACAGCGCCTAAGAACGTCTTCCTCACAATGAACGGGCCAAATGGGCCAGAGGGCAGGAGAATTAAATCAAAAATGTGCAGATGAGGACAG